>NC_056729.1:372635048-372905048 GCF_019279795.1 Protopterus annectens | reverse complement strand
AATGCACAGGGTGCTGGGTTTGAGACTTGCAAGGGCTGGTAATTTTGTCACTGGCCAGAGCAGGGTCTGTTGGAAACAGAGTGATTAAGGCACTTTAAAGCAGTTGTAAGTGGGTTTGTGTGGAGCTAAGCAATGCTTATGTGAGCTTTGCATAGCTTATGCCTGCTTACGGACGATTAAACCCATGCTAATTTCAAATAAAGAAAAGAAAAAGGCGAAATCGGAATGTGGTGAAATTGGGGCAAGCAAGGGGACAAACAAGTAGGGATGTGCAGGATGGGTGTGGGAAAGGACCATAGCTGTGCATTCCTTTGGCAGCAACATCTACTTTCAACGTGGGCAATTTAGAATTTACAGCCTCACACCCTACAGGGAGGTGTGTGGGCAACATACAATATGGATGATTGGTAGGGTTAGGTTGTGTGTTGTGTACATGTTTCTGGGCAAAATGCAGAGCTATGTATGGGATGTGATTTTGTGTGGCACAGATGCCCTTTTTTTTGTTTTTTTAAAGTTGAGAGTGGGATGTTCAAGAAGGATTATTGGTAAGTGTGGTGAGGGAGGTTTGGTAGGAGAGGTTGCATCTGCAGACAGACAAGACAATCAAGACAGCAGACAGGGGTGTTGTATGACACATGGGGGGTAAACACCTTGACTTGGAGGGTGGTTGGGAATCCGAGTCTCATGATCCCCCTCAGATGGTAGTGGTGGTACTGATATCTCCACCCAATGTCAGTCACCACTACTCCTTTACAGCCCCAAAGGTAGCTGTACTTGGGGCTAGGCTGGAGAGGCCACCTTACCCTCTAGCTGCACCAGCCTGCCCTCCACCTGGTACAGGTGGTCATCCAGCTCCATCTGGAGGACACTGTCCACTATGCCACAGACCTTGTCCCGGGTGACAACATCCTCACTGAGCCCACTTGCAGGGGGTGAGCCCCATCCCCTGCAGTGGTTCCACGCGAGGATGGTGCAGGCCCAGCAGATGAGGGAGTTCTGGGCTGGGTCCCAGACATGCTGGGACCTGGTGCCTCGGTCAGGTGGGGTGGGAGAAGCAGATCTGCTGGGATCTGCCTTCCTATATGTGCTATGGTGTGAAAATTGACAATAAATATTGGTTAGTCATGCACAACACATTACAACATTAGTCAAAACAGCATGCATGGATATTCTCATTTACCCCAAACAGTGCAATTATAACAGTGCTACAGCAAACAGAACCTATGCATATATGGAATGGCAATCAGGGTTGCAACAGCATGCGAGTTAGTGGTATGTCAGGCAGGCAATAAAATGATTATTCAACTGGGAATATTAGTATGCACACAGTTTAAACAATGATAAACCAAATGGAATAACCGTCCCAACAGCAGAGGTTTGTTTAGGAACATACCTATGTTGGTTTCAGTGTGATGGTTTGATCATTTGAATGGTGAGGGAAGGGAACAGATTCAATTGACAACTGCTATCAAGTATATTTGTCAGTACACTACTATTTACAACTCTACATTCTGACCACACTTACACTCTACCTGGGCCATGTGGCTGCTACAGCACACTAACAGATGTAGATATCAACAGAGCAATTATACCCTTATTTTAGTTATACACATCAGACCTGTTTCTATACCAATTTCTTTACCTGTGGGCCTATGCAGATGAACCGTGTGCACATCACATTGCTGTTTCTACACATATTTCAGATTCACATATTAGTTGCAGGCCTTGGAGTGTGTGCTGTGCCTTTCACATACATCTACTGTAACATTCTCTGTGTGCAGGTTTCTTGGCAACTGGGGAAACTATCCATGACAGCGTGACACTTGAGGGGCTTGTCTGGGCCAGACTGCAGAGTGAGGATGTCTAGCTTACATCTATTTGTAGGACTGGGGCTGATCAATACAGCAACTGTACACCTTTCATAGTTATACACATCATACTAGTATTTCTATTCAGATGTATTTACCTGTGTGCCCTGTATGGAAAATGTATGTGTTGCTGTACCTTACTTTTTCTATTCAGATTGTAGTTTACAACTGTAGAACCAACTGAGATGTTAGTGGTGGTCCCTGGAGTCAAACCGTGGTGTGTGTGCAAAATTGAACTACAGACCTAGTCCTTATCAGACTGAACTACTGGGGAGGTGTTGTGTGTTGTTTGTGACATTTCTATCTAGTACATATTTTTGTGCACAGTACTTTTATTATGACATGCATTATTTGTTTCCCATTTTCAGTACAAATTATGCATACACAACAGACATTGGTGTCACTGTTTGTGAATGCACATTAGCTGGATTGCACATTTGACTGTTTTACAACTACATACTACAGTTTAGGTTCCTGAGTACACAGTGTAGGTTTTAAGTCTGCACCTGTTAGCCTTATATATTTTTCAGTACATTCACAGCTACATATAGCTGAAATTGAAAGGTTAACACAGGACAATGCTGGCAGACAAACAAGTAAAACACATTCTGATGGAAATAAGTACTGTTGCTTTTTTTCAGTTATTTGACATGCCCATTCTAAAGTATGCAGTCAAGCAGTGCTAAATCAGTTCACCTCAGTTAATGAATTCTGAAGGACATACACATTTCTATTTTTCAGGTACACGTGAGATGACACACACCAGTGTTTGGGATCACCTCTATTAGTTTTGACATACATATCTGTGTACAACTCAGACATCCACAATTACTATTCCTGCATGATCTGCACAGGGGAATGCTTTTCATTTCTAACTGTTACAGTAGCCCTGACATGGCACTTTCTTGGCAGGCTCACTCAGACACATTCTAATATTCCTCTCCTGCATACTGTACCTTGTTTGCTACTGACATCTGTATTCCACAGCAGCTGGGAATACTCCATTGTAATGCTGGCAGCCTGACACAGGCATTTATTCCCGACTTTTACAGCATAATTATATATACAGGCAGTACTACCATTACTATAATTTTGATTTCTTACTGCTAATACTAGGGGTATTCTGTACTCACCATACTGCCGACGCACAGGACCAGTCGCTGGGCATGAGCCTCAACATTCTAGGACCTCTCCGCAGCAACTGTATGGGGAGACATCACACATTAATCACACCTGCACAGTCACAAGTTGAACTTTTTCCATACTTAGAAATACATAAGACTGCATACTTACATACAGGTGAGACATCCTGTGCTTGGGCTTCTTGGATCCACTGGTCCAAGAGTGCACCCCTCCTTCGCTTCAGGTCGTTATGGTGGTGATGTACCTGCTCACCAGTCTGGGGTACGCCAGTGTCACTGGTGAAATCATGTGCAAGCTGGTCCCAGGCCTCCACTTTGTACTGCAAGCCCTGGTGCTGACCTTGCAGCAGCCTGCCATCATGGTTTTTAACTAGAAGCCTAACCATGACCCTGGACTCCTGGATGCCCTGACTCTGTGCTCAGAAGTGAACACCTTCACCAACGCCAGACATTTTGGTCTTGCTGTGAGCAATCCCAAATGGTTATGGCTGTATTCCCGCCTGTACAGTTTAAATAGGACAGTTTTCCTGCACTTTTTCTTGATTGGCCAGTTTTAATATGCTGAACTATGCTTAGCTTCATGCAAATCCACATAGCAATGCTTACACCAGCTAAGCAGAGCTGAAAGCAGGTAAGCAATGCTTACACTACCAAAGTATTGCTTAAATCTATTTTTTTTCATTAAATTTATAAATTAATTTTTACATTTATATTTTACATATTCCCACCCCTACTGTGCTATACATGGGCCATATGATTGACATCTATCATTCAAATTCCTTAAAAGTTTAGTAAATAATTTGGCAGAGGGAGGATTCAAACCAAGCATGTGCTAAATGCTATACCATGGCAGTACCACTATGCTATAGCAGCTTGATGCAGTTTTTTTATCACAGTAGCACTTGTCTATCATTTTCAGGATTTCAGCCAGGCTAAGCATAGCAGCCCGCCACACAAACAAGCAGCGCAGCACTTAAACTTCAGATTTATTTGATGAAAAAAAAACTTACATTATTTTTAATTTCTATTGCTTTCGTCTTGCCCTACTGCTTCCATGCATGTAGGAAAAGAGTGCATACATTTGGGGGTGTGCACTTGAAGGCTGCCGCCTTCTAGGTGTTTGTGTTTTGTTTTTGTTTGTTTTTTTTTTAGTGTCTGTGGACACTGAAATGTTAGCTACTTACATTTCAATATCTGCAGACACTCATTTACTATATAATATTAGAGCCAGGCTTTAATATTATATAACCTGACACTCATCTGTGTCAGAAAGTGCCGTACAGCACTTTCTGAGCAAAGAGGTCATGCTACATGTGCAGGCAATGCTGACACCCCCCTGCACTCTCTCCTGGTTCATTTAGATTAGATAGCAGTGCACCTTCATGCATATGCAAGGCACGCTGCTATTCTAAATGGACACAAACTACTCCATGCAAGAATAGTCTTATTCTTGCATGGTGCTTCGTGAATCCTGGGGAGTATCTATATAAGTTAGAAGTGTAAAGTTAATACTATGGGAAGGATGGAAGCCATGTTGTGTAGGAGACAGGAGTTCTTCCCACAGGAGATAGTTTAACAATTGTTTTTGAATACATTTTTTAAGTATTTTGGAGAGGGAGGACAAGATTGCTATAAGTCTAAACTTAGTAATGTCTGTTGAATTTCTTCCTTTGTGCAAAGGGATAATGTGTGACATTTTTCAGAGACAGGGAGTGTGGGGCTCCTGGTCTGCCCTATTTATATGGATTGAGACAGAGTAAGCAATGCTACTGTCTGTTATTTTAGTTATTCACTTGGAAGGTTATCAGATGAAGTGCAGCATGGTTTATTTACCAGTAGTTTTACACAGGATGTGGGCACAGGTTTAAAGGTGAAAGTGGATATGGTGATAAGTGGCTGCTGGGCAGGGCTGGGATTAGATGCTGGGAAATCCTTAGCTAGAGATGCTATCTATGAAATAACAATTCAATTATCTCTCTTGAAATATCTATACCTCTGTCTTTCTAGCTATCTAATTATATGCATTGCTGAATTACAATAATTAAAGGAAAATACCTCATGTGAGAAAAAGTAAATCTGCACATGTATTTTTTTCTCTTTCTAATCATATTTTACAAAAGCCTGGTTCCAGTTTGTCATGTTTCTGCTGACTCAGGGGAGGCAGTGAAAGTTTAGGCAAAGCTTTCACTCATGCCCTGCATTAAGTCTGCAAACATGGAATACAGTTACCATGACATCAGACTGGAGGGCTATACTTACGATGGACATTCTTTTCTTCTTATTAAGTGCTCACTTTGCAAAGTGAATGCCCAGCAAGACTTAACATATTACTCAACAAAGCAGGGGTAGGTTTATATGTGTATTTGTATTATTTCTTCAGTTATCTAAGTAGCTTGTAATTAACATGAGTAGGATACAATATGTATTTGCTGATTCCAAAAACCTCTGCCTTACTGAATTCAGTTTCATTCAGTGTATCAGTCTCAAAATATTAAATGTAAAGTCATAACCACATATATTAACAGTGATTCATAAATGTACAGTTATATTTTCATTTTGCACAGTTCTGAAAAGTTCTCTTTTTCTTTTTATAAAGTTCTTGTTATTGTCCAGTAATAATGCTGAGGGTTATATCTGAACAATGTAATGCTTTAAGGTGAAACATTAGTACACAATGTTACTGCACAGGTCTACATGGGTTACAGTTACTATTGTGTGGCAAATAGCTTGACAAGATATAATATGGCTAATATGTTACTTATCAACTTTTTATGTTAAGGAGATGCTGACATTGTTCTCCTTATGGGGATGCACTCAAAACGACTTTAACCTAAAACATTTTCCTCTTAAGTTTCATTGCTTATAAAGGAAAGTGACATCCAAAAGAGAAGGCTTTGACGTTGCAGACTTAACCTCCCCACTCTAGGGTCATCCACTAATAAATCTGTCCCACTCACTTAACATTAATAGGTTGTGATCCTGGCTACTTTTAAGAGCTTAAATGGCTTGACCATTGGCTCATTTTCCTGCAAACTGACCAACTCCTTGGCAAATATCCTGCCAAGATGCAATAGCTCACGTGTTTATCTATTTATTTACTTACTCTATTAATTTTCTTATCTCAATAATTCCAATGATTTAATGCAACATCTGTTCTATAGTTAAGCAGTAACACTCTGTAATAATGAGGGAATAAATAAACAACACGAGATACCAGCAAATACAAACAATAAATGGAGAGTTAGTGTTAAGAGATCAAAATGTATTTCTAATGCTAACACAGAGAACAAAGTAAGGACACAAGCATATTCCAAATATCATTTTATCTTCAGTGACTTTTTATACACTCTCTCACACCCACACACACACACACATGTATGTATATATATATATATATATATATATATATATATATATATATATATATATATTCAGAGGGGGAGAGAGAAATATAGAGTGGCATTCACTAAAAAGTTAAAGAGTCTTATAAAAATCTATTTTTGACATAAGCATAATTACCTTAAGGCACTTTTATACTATTATTTTACTGATTTTGCTCATCTTTCAAGCCTTTAAGCATTATGAGCTGATGTAACATGGGTGTTAATAAAGCTGCTGTCCTAATTTCAACACATTTAAATAATTGCATTTGTTTCTACCACAGAAAAAGTAAGAACGACAACACAGCCATTCCTTTGTGTTAACATTAATTAATTCCTCAGGCAAGACTGAAAATGTTAAGGTATTCTTAGCTATTTTTCAAGGACCTCTGTCATGCATGCAAGTTGATTATTACACTGTCATACTGCAGGCATCTGAGAAAGTACAAGAACTACAGTGCCAAGGCTGAACACTTTTCTTGTTACAGGGAACTTATTTTTCATTTCAAACCAGCATGAAAAATAATATGCAGATACAATCAGGGCTTGAATGATATTGCATCTAGTTGTTATACAAGTTTACATTAATCTGTTACCAATTTATATTAGGATGTTACTTGCCTAAGAAGTGCATATGATACACTCAGTAAAATGTCACTGGTTGAATTGAGTTTAGCTCCTAATAAATAAATATGATCAATTTGTCATTTTTAAACCTGTATGCTTAAAGATGATTAATACTTTTGATGGAAATAAAACAGCAGACAGATGCATGCTCTAAGATTAAACATGGGTGAAGATGTATAACAGAAGGGCCCATACATCTCAACTGTACAGATTTTCTCAGAATGTCCAGATTTTTGCCTCATATTTTTGGTCCATTTTTCATAAAATTGTGGTTTTCTGGCAAATTAGTGGCAATTCATTAAAGACTGCTCCAAGCACAAAACAAATAGTGGTCAGCAAAACGGGATCCTTAGACAAAGTATAGGAACACAATTCCCACAAAAACATCCACAGGATCTCTCAATGGCTTAGAAAAGAACACTCAATGTCTATAAAAGTAAAAACTGGAACAAATTTATTGGTAAGCGCTTTCATGATGTAAGCACATCACTTCATCAGACCTATAACTGTCACAACACAACTATACTTATATTACTAAGTTAATTCAAAACAACCAATCCTAGTGCACACCAGCAATTTCCCTCTCATTTTCTTAAAAGGGTACACTTAATAAATAAGGCATCTCCCTAGTACTAGCATGCATATGTAGTAACAGAAGTTCTTACAACCTATACAGTCTCAAAAATTAACAATAATAATATGAAAATCAGCATTACAAAAATACATTTATGCACAATACATAAAAAACATGCATATAAAAAACACGTATAAAACATATGTATAAAAACACACACATATATATATATATATATATATATATATATATATATATATGAAAGAAAAAGAAAAACATGTATGTATGAAATGTATATAGAATGGAACATACTTCCTTTAAATACAAAACTTAACACTTTCTTGCTAAGGGTCTAGATTTTAATAGGGGTTTAAGAGGTACCCTATCATTCAAACCCCTCCCTTTCTCTGCTCTCAACCTCACTATCCATCTACTCTCTGCAGTTTCTGTTAAATTTATAATGCCCCCTCCTCATTCATTTTCGTAGACCATTTCAATTACCATGAATCTGAAAGTGTTTGTAATATCAGTTTTATTTACGTTTCGCTAATGCATTAGTACTCTCTGAATTTCTGATTTTTAACAAATGCTCCCTAATCCTATACCTAAACTTCCTGTTGGTTTTACCAACGTAAAAGGAAGAGCATAAGTTACATATAGCCAGATAAACAATATTTGTGCTGTTACAGCCCGCTTTGACATTGAACTCAAACTTCAATTTTAAGGTCAGGGTGCATAAACGTATTGCTTGTGTCAATGCATTTACATTGATTGCAGTTATGACAGGGAATAGTACCTTTCTTACCATCCTGTATTCCTATCTCCCTTCTATTCCTCGGATAATATAAAAAATTGTTTGAGTGACTTTTAGTTTCTATAGGAAAAGTAAGGCCTGTCACCTACAATTGATCCTATGTCAGGATCTTGAGTTAGAATAGGCCAATATTTTCTAATGATATCTGTCACTTCCTTCACATCACTCGAAAATTCAACAGGTACTCATACATGTCTGTTTGTCCTTCTCCTATGCTTAATGTTGCTTCCAATCTTTGTCCCTTCATCTGAGTAGTAAGGTCTCCCAACATTACATCTTAATTCTGCTGTATCAGATATTATCCCTCGGGTTATAGGGTCCATATATCCCCCCTCTCCACAAATCTCTGTTCCAATACATGTAATTCAGAGTCAAAAACTGCATCTTCAGTTGTAGGTCTAGATACCCATAGTGTTTTCCACTTCACTACATTCATAAAAATGTGTCAGGGGTGCATGCTACTCCTGTGCAGGAGATGGTTCCTATGACACTCTTTCCTGTATATCCTGGTGGATAGTTTCTCATCTCCACCCCAATGCACACAGATATCAAAGAAATTCATCTCACTGTCAGAAAAATTAACTTCAAACTCTAAAAGGTTTGTGGTAGTATTAATGAAGTCACAAAAACCTTACAGCACAGCTGTACTGCCCTTTCACAGCAGGAACAGGTCATTCACAAAACATTTTTAGAAAATTACCTGTCCCCACCTGTTCAGTGACAGCACATGCTGATTCTCCCAACTGGCCATCACTAAACTGGCATAGCTGTTGGCACTTGAAGTGCCCATAGCTACACCCTCTTTCTGCAGATATATCTTATGTTCAAACATCATAGCATTATTTTCTAATATAAGTGTCATCAGTTGGCATATTAAATCAATCTGCCTGCCATCATAGGTCTTGTCGATGTTCAAATATTCACGTAACATGTCTACCCCATGTTCATTTGGGATGCAAGTAAATAAGGAGCATACATCTAATGTAACTAACAACACTGTATCTCTGTCTAAGTGCTCATTCATATTAAAGTCAAACAAGTCTTGTAAAACTTGTTTGGAATCTTTAAGTATATTCCTATTCTTATCAACTACTGGCCTCAACTTGCTCTCTACATATATAAATATCGGCTCGGTTACCCAATTCTTGCTGGAAACAATGGGCCTCAAGGGAGGTGTAACTGGATTCTTATGGACTTTAGGTAGTCCATTTATAACTGGTGTTAAAGGTTTCAAAATTTTAAAATAGTTATGCAAGTCAGAGTCTATTGTGTGATCTAATAACATGTCGTACAAAATATGCTCAACATTTGCTATCAGTTTCCTAAGTTCAAATGGAGTAATCAATTTATATACTTTACTATCATTTAGCATCTCAAACATGGTCTTATTATAGTAATCACTGTCCATAATTACTGTCGGACCTCCTTTATCTGCAGGCTTTATGATAATGTTCATATCCATTTGTAACGTCCTCAAAGCTTAATTTTCTTGCTTACTCATATTGAAGAAGTTACTTTTTCTACTACCACTCAATTTATTAAACAGTTCAATCTCACATAACTGTGAAAAAACATCTATCGTCATGTTATTAGGTGGCATAAAGGTGCTAGGTTTCTTATGCTTTAAATAAATACAGTCTGTATCGTTGCTGAACATTAATTTTAGCAGGACATTGCTATTAAACATTTTTAAATTAAAAATAGTTTCTGCTACCTCAGTTTTTCTTGAAGGTATAAATGAAAGTCCTCTATTCAGTAGACTTCATTGTGCTTCATTTAAAGTTCTTGAGGAGATATTCCATATAAGGTCCTCCTTTAACCCTTCGCTTGTCGACAAAACTGTCTGTGTTACCATTTCTCTTAGTTCTTGTAATAGTTCAGTTCCTTCCGATGACATATTAGAAAAACATCGGATCAATGAATCACAGTCTGCTTCTTCCAGCATAACCAAAGAATTCTTACAAGTTGCGTCTTCCACTGGCCCCACTGATTTGTCTTGCCCAGATAGTCCTTTGAATACCTCCGTCTCACTCGATTCTTGCTGGTTTCTCTCAGTTCTCTGTTTGGTAATTGCTATTCCAAACATATGGGTAAAACTGGAAAAACCTGTGTCTCCTGGGTCTCTAGTGGCACCGCTGCCATATATGCATTTGCCCCCATAAACGAGTTGGATATTTCATTGCTCACGTCCTCATTCCTTCTCTCAAGGGATATTTTCTTGTTTGAATTGCGAACGGCATATACTGTGTCATCCGTTGTCGTCAGGGGTGAGGCGTTCGCTTTTCATTTAGCACCAAGCTGCTCCTCTGTATTTGTATCATCAAAACATCTGTGATTAGTCTTGGTATATCTTTTTCTTGAGGCTGTGTTCTTAAGGTGGTTTGAGAGTTTTCATAATCAGCTGTGTGGTTTCTCGGCCACACAAACACATGGCCCACCTTAAAATCGGCAATGTCTCTTTGTAGCTTACCAAGTTTCTGCCTCAACAGTCTGTTTTCATAGATATGTACTGAATCAAGTACATTTTTTAATTTCTCTTCAACTAATGTACATGGATATGTACAAAGTAGCTTGTCCCTTTGAGAAACAATATGTTGCACGATCTGGTCTTCCTCTTTATCACCAAATTCCAGAATAAGCAAATATAATTAAAGCTTACTTCCAGATTCAATTGCTGCCATCACGACAGTAATTCTGGCTGTTGTTCACCATAAGTAGGCATTTTCACAATTCTTAGGCCCCTGGGGATTACCTTCTTTTTAAGGTATGCCTCAAGGTGCACTCGTTGTGCCTGTATTCTCTTTGCTTTATATAAGAGATCTTCAAGCTTGTGCACATCTCTCATGAAAACAACAAAGTCAATGTCACTATATTCAGTGCTATTCTAATCATTATTTTGTACACTATCAAGCTTCAAACAAGGTTTTCTCTTTACAAATTACATCATTTTGGACGTGAAACTCTCACTTGGTCCTTCAGCAATGTTCAAGTTGCTATTTAGGCTATTTATAGTTGTTGTAGTTGAGCAAGAATCTTTAACTCGTGTTTCTACCATTGCTGCTAACCACAACCACAAAATATAGACGTTTCCAAGCACAAAATAGATAGTGGTCAGCAAAACAGGATCCTTAGGCAAAGAATATGAACACAATTCCCACAAAAACATCCACAGGATCTCTCAATGGCTTAGAAAAGAACACTCAATGTCTATAAAAGTAAAAACTGGAATACATTTATTGGTAAGTGCTTTCATGATGTAAGCACATCACTTCATCAGACCTATAACTGACACAACACAACTATGCTTATATTACTAAGTTAATTCAAAACAACCAATCCTAGTGCACACCAGCAATTTCCCTCTCATTTTCTTAAAAGGGTAAACTTAATAAGGCATCTCCCTAGTACTATCATACATATGTAGCAACATAAGTTCTTACAACCTATACAGTCTCAAAAATTAACAATAATAATATGAAAATCATCACTATAAAAATACATGTATGCATAGTTGTGTTGTGTCAGTTATAGGTCTGATGAAGTGATGTGCTTACATCACAAAAGCACTTACCAATACATTTGTTCCAGTTTTTACTTTTATAGACATTGAGTGTTCTTTTCTAAGCCATTGAGAGATACTGTGGATGTTTTTGTGGGAATTGTTTTCATTTAAGATTGAAGTTAGAAAATAATGACAGATATTTCAATTTCAGACTTCATAACCTTCAGAAAATTAATGCTAATGCAACACCTGTTATTCTATCAACTTTCCAAGTTTGTAGAGCAATATTTAAAAGTTGTCCCTATTTTAGGGACCCATGTCCCATTTTTATATATGGCTTTGTCTAATTTCTTGCTTTGTGAGGTTGAGAGGTATGGAAGGGCCATATTAAAATTGTTGAAATTTGCATGGGGCCACACATTATAGGAGATTGATATGAAAAATTAACATTTAACATAAGAAGAAGAATTTTGTGTTTTTCATGTACTACAGATAGACTTCTGAGGAATGTTGCTGGCCATAGTTTACTACTCTAAAATGATGTGGATGAAGGTGCAGCTATGGAAAGTAATGCATTGGGTAGTAAGAGCTGAAACTAATAGCAGCCTATCAAACAAAACTCTATGCTGAATTTGCTTCTAAGGTGACAAATAAACCCACAAGACAAAATACCAGCTTTGTCTCACTTACTTTCTTGTATCCATGTTATTGTACTTTGTTAATACTAGTTTTAAATGTATTAAAACACTCCCAGCTTTGTATTTCCATTAAATGTATGCCTGTCCACAGGCCTGATAGGTCACAACTTTTATAAAGTTTAAAGAAGTGTATGTCTTTAAAAATGCAAATGTGAGACTCATTTGTGAAAACGTATACAAACTCTGCACACCTGAATAAGTCACATAGAAATACTGGAATTATCAAATAAACCTCAAAAAAATGTAATTCATCTTATTTGTCTAAGCAAGCTACCATATATATTATATTATATTTCATTATATTAAAACAGATCAAAAATGAATTCAATTTGCTGTCCTAACCCACTTCCTACAAATGTTGTATTCTTTTTTATTAAAACACATAAAAGTTATACATATGTTCAACGTATCACTGAAAGGCACAAGATTCAGTATATTTTCTATATTTTCAAAACATGTAGAGGAGGCATACAGAAACACACAGCTCTATACATATATTAACACCCACATATACATGCTTAGATGTTTATTTTACAAAAGCATTGGCACACTTTACAACTTCTACTACTCAGCATCCCTCCCCTAAAAAAGTAACATAAATATTCTCCTTTCATATCTTGTTGAGAAATTCAAAAGAGTTAGGCTACACCCTTTGAGAAGTTCTCAAAGGATTGTAATATCTTCCATCAGTAATACATGTTTAGGGTTTCATGAGAAACTCCCAATGGGTTATGGTAAGTCTTGCTGCAGTAACACAAGCTTAGTGTTTCATTCTTTTTTCTATACTCTCAGCTGACACTGTAAACAAAGGAACCTGTTCCAATGTCAGTTAACAGAAGTTCTCCCTGCTGGATAACAGTTGTTTATTTATGACCAGTATCCATGACTGCCTCTCTGCAGGAAACAGTTGCAGTTTTATTTGACCTTTTGTATTTTGCCTATCCAAAGGATTGATTAGAGACAGGCCTAAAGAAGATGCCTTATGCAGACAGTCTAAAAAAACTCCAGCTATACTCTGTGGCATATTGTTTACTCAGAGGCGATCTCTGCATATACAAGGCCATGTCAAACCCTGAGCTGCTGGACATGCTCCACTTAAAGAAATCCCAATCCCTCAGAGCCACATGCTCCAGGGATCTAAACCTTGTCATCACAATGAAGAAAATATGCTGGAGGGATAGGTTCCTGACTCCCCATACTCTGGAATAGACTGCCCATACATGTCAAGTAGAGTGCCTCCTTGGCCTTCTTCAAAAGGAACCTTGATGATTGGATGGGAGATATGAAATTCACCTCAGGGATCACGTCAGTCACCCTGCTAGACAGGGGTCCAGGGAAGTAAATATTGTGGGAAGAAATATCCAAGGAATTGTTATGGCTAGGCTTGTAAAGACCCTAGAGCCGATAGCCTAGTACCAACCTATGAACCTATGAGCACCCAAACACAGCTCAGATGTGTATTTTCTGCCTTATGCCTCTCTTCACAAAGTGCTATAGAGTGGAGCAGATTGGCACTTCCTCTTCTAGAAACAAATTATGTTCCTCTGCGGGATACTTTGATAGCAGCTCATTCCCACAGGCTTCCTATCAGGAAGTCGAAACAGTGTATCAGCCATTCATTCATTCATTCATTCATTTATTCAGTCTGTATTTCCCAAATGACCATTCATCAGTGTGGCCCTTATTCAAATTCTGTGTTATCTACATATTCAGCAAAGTCTTTATTTAAAACATGCTCAACTGCCCACTGACCAGCTGGCCTACTCCCATGCTACCAGGCCATCCTTCAAAGTTTACCTTAAATTGTCAATTACAAGTCAATTATAAGACAACAAGAAATACGTACATGTTCTACTTATTGAATAGCTCTACTTCTAAATATCAGGTGCTATTATTCCCAGGTAAGAGACTCTTAGTGGAACAGCCAGTACAGAAGGAGACTAACATTTCAAAAGCCATAATAATCTTGAATAATACTGCAATGAAAAGTATAAAAATGAATAGTCCAAAGTATACACTGAGCTCACACAATGCTTTAACTAAGTGGATATAAGGTTCTATGCACAACTGGTATTCATATTCTTAAAACCTGCTGCTATCTCTTGGTTAGAATACTTAACAAGACAACAATGAGAGTGTAAAATAAGATTCCTCCACCCACACACACAGAATTTCTTTCAACTTAAATTTCTTAACTTTTATAATGATGGGCACCAGCTCTTTGTCATAGTAATGCTTGTAATCACTTGGTCCTGTTAAATTTCAGCGGTTTCAATCATTTTCCTTTGCCATTTTGCAGTTCAGCATTATGGTGTTCAGCCTTCTTGAGTAGAAAAATAATGCTCCATGACTTTGGGCACCATACTAGAAAATGCAGTATTGGCTAGTGGTGCCTGGAAAGGACAAAATCTCTTTTAACCCAAGGTATAATTGAATTATAATTGAAAAAGATTGATTCAGGAGAATGAAGGGTTGAATCCACCCACATGGATTGTGTCAGAGCTTTGTCCATAATATAAAAATGATAGTTTTCTGATCTAATATGATTGTCAATTTGATCACTTTTCCCAATGAAAGCCTACTCTCTCCGAATGTATCTAGTCATCTGCATTTTTTGCCCTTTAACACATATCAGTTTTGCCGATTTAAATATATGCTACAGTTAGCTACCCATTGTGTAGTATTTCAGTGAATGCTGTCAACAAGATTTTCTGTGAAATGATGTCACCAATCTCTGAATACTAATTAGAAAACAAATATAATAAATAGAAGCATAATGGTCTGATAACACTTAAATTTTCAGGAGATGATTAAACCATTACTGCATTTGAATGACATATACTTTGGCAATATCCTCAAATAATAATTCTTTTACACTTTATTCACAGGAGACATTCCGAAAATCAACAAATGTAAACCTCAGAAACATTAATACATACAATGTTTCACATGACACTATCTGTTCCTATGTCAGTCTGTGTATGTGCACAGACTAGACCAATGGCTAACCTCATTCAAGTCAACTCTTTCATTATGTTCTTCGAAAATACATGGAGCTGCAGAGTATTTCTTTTAACAATGTAGGTGGCCACATAAGGCTTAACTAATCTGAATCCATGTTAATGTCTACTAATTTATATAATTTATATTTTCAATAACTTAAAATGACTTCACATTATGAATCTACATGCATATATCTTGCACAAATGCATAAGTGAAGGCCACACAAAATATAAAGCTAAAGTTATTCCTGACCTTTACAGATATACAATGTGTACTGACTTCTGAATTAAAAAAATGTACTTGAGTATTTACAGATAACTGAAACTCTTCTCAAATGCCTGTAATTAAAATTAAAATCATTGGAGCTGCCAACCAAATTAAGATCTTCCTTTCCTGATTATTATCCAAGGCTCCATTTAAACTGCTCTGAAAATGTCATATATTATGGATTACTCACAAGGGCAAAAGAACCTCAAGTGACTTTTTCATGCTGTACTTCATGAAACTAAACTAATGCAAATTATATATCTTTATTAAATACAAGTCAGCATAATTATGACAGTGTAATATTTTTATATTGAAGTCAAATAAGGGAATCAGAAATGATGTCTTGTTTCTTTCTGAATTAATTCAGAAACAATTATTTCAGACTGCAAATTTATAAGTATATATAAACATATATGTATATGTATGGGATATATATATATATATATATACATATACATAAATATAAATATATACATATATATATATATATATATATATATATATATATATATATAGTTTACTATCAGAATTCCGAGTGAAGGTCCGATGACCATAGGATGCCGAAATGTGGTTGGCTGAACCCGTGTTGTCGAACCTTCATTCATGCGAGTCTTGGTTTAAAGAATGCTTTGTGCATTCACACATATGTGGTCAGACTTCTGAAAAGGGATGTGTGTGTGTGTGTGTGTGTGTGTGTGTGTGTGTGTGTGTGTGTGTGTGTGTGTGTATATGCACACACACACACACACACATATATATATATATATATATATATATATATATATATATATATGGATCTACCTGACTACATCGACACGTCATAACACCGACAACAACTTCACCGACACCACATAATCGACAGTTCACAAACACGACACCTCATACACTTGACACATCATAACAACAAACAAAACAAATCCCCTGTCCAAAACCCACACACACAACACAAGCACACCAAAATCCTTACAAACCAACACTAACCCTTACGTACACAACTATCTACAACCCTAACCGAAACCCTAACCCTAAGGTCCGTCACTATCGCACACTCACCTAACCCGCGCCCTAACCCTAACTCACTTAACCCGCCCCTAACCCAAAAAATATCACTACTGCACCCTTACCTAACCCGCGCCCTAACCCTAACTCACTTATCCCACCCCTATCCCTACAGACCGTCAACATCGCACACTTACCTTACTCGCACCCTAACGGCCGTCACTACCGCATACTTGCACATCCTTTCCCCATCTCAGTGTTCTCAGCGTCGGTGTTTTCCTCCGTCGGTCTTCTGCCTTGTCGATCTTCTGAGTCGTTGTCGGTGTTATGACGTGTCGATGTAGTCAGGTAGATCCATATTTATATATATATATATATATATATATATATATATATATATATATATATATAGTGTTATAATGCTGGTGTTTTTCATTAGTGGTCAGATTATGTAACTGCCAAAGTTCATTTTATCAGTCATTACATAACTCTTTGGCTTTTCCCTTTACTTAAAGTTTGTGCCCCCCTGAAGTTAGCATATTTAACT
This sequence comes from Protopterus annectens, assembly GCF_019279795.1. Classification (NCBI taxonomy): domain Eukaryota; kingdom Metazoa; phylum Chordata; order Ceratodontiformes; family Protopteridae; genus Protopterus; species Protopterus annectens. The sequence continues at coordinate 372,887,627 of NC_056729.1, read as the reverse complement.
TTTGGTGGTATGTGGGTGCAGCCCCTATGTAAAAGTTGATTATAGTTTTTATTTTTGTAATTAAAATATAACCTTTTGATTTACATTTCTGATTACTTTTTGTTGATTTTCATTGCAATTAAAGGCAATCTTTGATGCATCTACATGATGTTTTGTCATTCAATTAAAAAATAAAAATAAAATAAATAAAATAACCAGCAATTATTCATTATAAAATCATATTTATCTCTCTCTTTCTGTGTGTGTGTGTGTGTGTGTGTGTGTGTGTGTGTGTGTGTGTGTGTGTGTCTGTATACATAGTATACATATATATATATGCACACACACACACACACACACACACACACACACACACACACATGCGTGCGCACACACACACACACACACACACACACACACACACACACACATATATATATATATATATACATATATATATAGACATACATATATACATACCCTCATACACATGTAACCACATACAGATATGCAAGTAGGACCTATCTAGAACAGATAGCTGAATGAAGATTGAGTTTTCACTTTGTAGGAGAAATCTATTTCACTGAAATTTCTCTTACTCACTTGCCATCCTATCTGCATGTTCACAAACATACACAAACACATTGAAAACTTTTTCCTGAATAGTCAGGTACAGATCAAGTGAAAGGAAAAATAGTTCAACAATAGTGTAGTGGGCAGAGCATTCGCCTAATGAACAGCCATTACTGGTTCGAGTCCCACTGCAGTACAATTTGTTTTACATGGCAAAGCACGTTATAACCAACATTTGTGTCGCAAAACCCAGTAAATAACATATATTTATGAACTGGAGTACTGCAGGAAATGCACATGGGAAGTGTCAGTGTCATAATGAATAAAGCACTAGTAAGCAGGTCTAAGCACAAATAAGCAGTAGTAACCATATTTAAGCACTAGTAAGCATATTTAAGTGTGTTTGCACGGGGGTAAGCACTGCCTACACAGATTAAGCAATTTAGAAGCTGAGTGTAAGAAACTGTAACCGGAAGTTAGCAGTACTTTCCTCCGTGCAAACCTGCTTACAACTGCTTTACAACTGCTTTAAAGTGCCTTAATCACTCTGTATCCAATGACCTGTGTTCTGCCCAGCAACAAAATAAACAGCCTCTGCAAGGATTGAACCCAGGACCCTGCACACCATACACAAAGCAATTTACAACTAAGCTATGCCAGATATACATAAGTCTGATGTTTTCAGAAACAACATCCAGCCCAGTCGTGCAACAGTACAGAGAATGTATACCAACATCTAGATGTATATGTGTGTGTAAATATATTAATATCTAAACAGATACAACATATCTATATATATATATATATATATATATATATATATATATACATATATATATATATATATATACATATATATATATATATATATAATATATATATATATATATATATAAATACTTAGAAATATATACATATATATATATAAATATATATGAACATATATACATGCAAATGCCTACATCTACACATATATATGTCAACACTTATATGTCTACATATACACAGCAAGTTACATATATGTACGCAGATATATATCTCTGCAAGTATATACTGACATAGTTATTAATATGTGAGCAAATATATATACCTATAAAGGTATATATGGCCATACATCTGTAAATAGCAATGGTAGATTAAAAGAAACATATATGTCCACATGCAACATTAATGGGGTTGAGAGGCCCCAAACAATATACATCTTGTATGAATTGGCATACCTCCCCACAGCCTAACATGTCCGCCCTGCAATACACTACCAATTGGCATACCTCCCCCACAGCCAAACACGTCCGCCCTGCAATACACTACCAAGTGTTGCAAATCCCATAACCAGGACCTGGACCTGACATGACATCGGCACATGATGTTAACAGTACTAAATCCCACCTGTATGATGTCAGGCTGGTATTCATAACATATCGTGCAGTACAGTCTGGCTCACATAAGATATGTAAAAAGTGGAAGCTATCAACATCCCCAGGATACATATACACAGTCACATATATGCAGATACAGATATACATATATATATATATATATATATATATATATATATATATATATATATATGTATATATATATTACACATACACATGCAAAGATATGTACAGTAAGATACTTATGTAGTAGGCGCACACAATATAGTACACCCACTATGCCTATAGCTAACACCCTAACAACTGGACACTGGATGACCCTCCATACAAATGACAATCATTGATTGCAACATATAGCCACAGAGAGGTCATAGGATAAACACCACACACAGGTTTGCAGAAATGGAATACCTTTATTTGTGTACTATTACAGAATTACACACCATGTCATATAGCTGTTCAGACACTGACATCCATATCAACAGAGTAATGCAACTGTGAAACAGTTATATTAATACAGTAGTCTGGAAGGGTCCACAACTGTTGCTGTCCAGGCCAAGCCCTTCAAATCGTACATTAGTAAAGACAGACTGGGCCACAGGATACCACACAATCAACAGTAAGTGATGCAGGTGTATAGTCCAGCAGCCTCTATCTACACTCTGTACACAATTGCTAGGTGGTAAAGACTTCAGTTGACCAAACATGTAAGCCAGTATGGTAACATACAGTGGAGCAGCATGTTACATCAGATAGGATGGGACCTAGGACGATGACATCTACCACAGTCTGTACACAGGCCAAGGTACATATTAACAAAACATACACTGTCGGCATTCACCATAAGTACATAGACCTCAGTACTGTACAGACAACCACAGAATGTCCAGGTCATGTCATCAAATATAACCCCTACTGTACATAACATGTGTAGCAGTCTGATATCTCACTGGCTTTTTATCAGATATGATGACACTAATGATGGTGTACAGAACATCTGCACCTATTAATGCACAACATATGTACATTGGTTGACAGAGTTGTGGCTGGAAGTACATACACAGGGCCAGTATTGACATGTTGCTGTGATAACCTCATGCATTTACTGTTGTAACAGGGTTTGTACAGCATATGTCCTATGAGGGATATGAGGTCAGTAACTGTCACAGCTTTCACCATCTACAGACTGCAATCCTCACACTACCTTCTGCAGTTCACAGATAGATGCTCTTTGGGTAACACATGAAACCAAAGGCACAACACACTGCCCAGTCTGCAGATGACCCTACAGATGGGATTCCTCATAAACATAGAACTGACATGGCAGGTATTAAAACATGTAGGACAGCCATATCCACACACACACTGTTAAACCAACATTACTCCAAATGCAGTATAGCAGCACTTACAGTCTGTGGTCAGGTCAGGCACATCCCCGTCCTGTGTGTTGTCTTGTTTCCACAGTTTATGTTGTTAGAGGTAAATCCCCACTCCATGTGAGATGCTGTTTGCCAAATAACAGATCTAGTTCCTGCTCACAGTGAATGAAAAGGCCCAACACCAACATCATGTTCCTAGATATTGGAGTGTGTTTCTATGCAAATGGCTATGGGAATGTTACCACAGCTGTTCCACATGCAATCAGCTAGGGGAGGGCTGCAATTCATGGAGGCCATCAGCTGATCATGAACATCACTTAAAATACACATGCTGCTGCCTAAGAAAAGCAGGTGTAGGTCTCCACATCCACCAGTGAGGGAGTGAGAGGGGTGGGAGAGTAAAACCTAAGCATGTTTGTGTCATACACCTGCCAGCACAGGGTATCAAACCCCTGATGACTATGTAGTGTTATCACAGCCCTATGCAGTTACTGGATGCGCCATATAGGTTATCTGTTGTGGAGTCCTCAGAACATATATGGGATGGTGAGTGACATCTGCAACAGGGACATGGTAGCTATACATTAGGTGAAGTACACGTGCCTGTCCACATGAACAGGTGCCAGCATCAACACAGCCACACTCTAACAGGGACGCACACACATTGGCACACTTGGCTAGGCCAGGGATACAGCTCATCACTAGTGAGATTGCCACAACCCATTACTGTGCAGGTATCACATGTACCACATGGGTCATATGGAGGTTATATGGGCAAAATGTATGGGGAGGTATCTGGCATCAGACAGCATGCTTCAGTATGCCACTGAGGGTTGTAGTGAGTGTATATGTGATCACATGCATCATACAACACACACACAAACACACAGGGTGCCAGTACTGACATGCATGGGTGCATTTATACATGGGTATGTGGTAGTCGACTGTGCCAGACGGATATACAAGGCTAGGTGATAGGTATACCCTGGCATCAGGCCACATGACAATGGTCTGCATTATGGCTCAGGGCTGTGGTTTCTGCATTTGCCCACACAGATGGGTATTGTATCCACCATCCAGTCACCTGGGTGACTATTGCGTGTGGCCAATGCTGTGCATCACTTGCCATGTATGTGTTCCTTAGTCCATGACATGGACAGTGTCTGGGATGTGCACACCTCTCACATGCAGGTACAGTAACATGTGAAACTGTACCCCGGGGTGTCGGGCCCATGTGTGCACAGATTATCATCAGATGTGCCAGTCTTGGCCACGTGTGGCAGGAACTGGTAATGGACAGCAGGTTACCCCTGCACCTACATTGATAGCATGCTAATGACATTCCCTGGTGTCAGTGGCATCTGTCCATACAGGGCATGTTTTCAGGCATGGTATGTCATTTGTGGGCCCATGTGTGCACAGATTATCATCAGATGTGCCAGTCTTGGCCACGTGTGGCAGGAACTGGTAATGGACAGCAGGTTACCCCTGCACCTACATTGATAGCATGCTAACGACATTCCCTGGTGTCAGTGGCATCTGTCCATACAGGGCATGTTTTCAGGCATGGTATGTCATTTGTGGGTCACATGTGATTGCACCACAGGTGTTGCAGGTGTCCAGTGGGGAACATGGGGAAGGTGCAGTGTCTGCATGTATGTGCCTGTTGGACAGATAGACAGTGTGCCATGCCCTCTGTAGGCCTGTAGGCCACTGCATTCGCTCCATAGTTACTATCAGTCGCCAATATGCAGTGTACTACACACATATTGGCTGTTGCCTCGGCATGTGTGTTTGTGTGTGTGTGTGTGTGTGTGTGTGTGTGTGTGTGTGTGTGTGTGTGTGTGTGTGTGTGTGAGATATGAGTTTTGAGTGTGCTCTGAGTAATACTGGGGTTGCTAAGCCTCGATGTCACATGAATGGGTATCTATTTGCACCCCAGCCTCTTGGCTATTTCACATCTGTTATCCCTGTACAGTGGACATTGTGATGTATATTAGGGCCACCATATAAGAAATTTGCAAAACCCACTACTCATTGGGCCCAAGTGTCACACACTCACATCCTCCTCCACACAGGCTACAAGTTACAAACACACACACACACACACACACACACACACACACACACACACACACACACACACACACACACACACACACACATCATGTCTGGGAGTAGAACCCCTACCTAACTAGTTTATTACACTATGCAGTTATAGCACGCACCAAGGAGATTACTGGAGGACTCTTTCCCTAAAGATGTATATCACATTGGCTGACATCAGCAGGATAGCCAAAGTAGGGCATTTGACATGTACTGAGTGTGACTAGCCTAAAATACATTGCTCCCTACACAGACATTGGAACACACACAAAACATCCACAACTGACGTGTGGGTATAGAACCCCTAACAGAGATCTACATAACACAAGAGCATGGAGCTGTTATAGGATGCACCACAGGGATTACTGGAGAGTTCCTTCCCCAAAGGTGTATATCACATTGGCTGACATCAGCAGGATTGCCAAAGTAGGGCATTTGACATGTACTGAGTGTGACTAGCCTAAAATGTATTGCTCCCTACGCAGACATTGGAACACACACAGCATACCCACAGCTAACTTGTGTGGGTATAGAACCCCTAACAGAGGTCTATAGCACACTACAGCATGGAGCTGTTATAGAACACACCACGAGGATTGCTAGACACCTCCTTTCCCAAAGGTATATTTCACAATGAATGACATCAGCAGTATTATTGGCAAAGTAGGGCATTTGAAATGTATTGAGTGTGACTAGCCTCTAATACATTGCTCCCTACACAGGCATTGAAACACACACAAAACATCCAGAACTGCCACAGGTGGGAAAAGAACTCTAACAGAGTTCTAAATCACACTACAGCAGTACGCAGTTACGGCACACACTACAGAGATTACTGGGCTACAATCTTCCCAGAGGTGTATTTCTGGGTGGACGACATCAGCAGCCTTGCCAAAGTTGAGCATTTGACTAGTAGGGAGTGTAACTACCCTAAAAAGCATTGCTCCCTACACAAAGAGGGTCAGACAAACACACAGACAATCACCATGCCTGGGATTAAAACACCTACCTACCTACCTACTTAACCACACTACAGCAGTACGCAGTTACAGGATGCGTTATGGAGATTACTGGGCTACAGCCTTCCCAGAGGTGTATTTCTAGGTGGATGACATCAGCAGCCTTACCAAAGTAGAATATTTAAATTGTAGGGGGTGTGACTACCCTAAAAAGCATTGCATTCAACACAGACAGACACACAGTTGCCAAGGCTGGGTTTAGAACTCCTACCTACTTTGTTACACTACAGCAATATGCAGTTACAAGATGCACTATGGAGATTACTGGGAAGCAAATTTCCCACAGGTGTATTTCTAGGTGGATGACATAAACAGCCTTACCAAAGTAGAGCATTTAAATTGTAGGGGGTGTGACTACCCTAAAAAGCATTGCTTTCTACACAGACAGACAAAGACACAAATGCACACACTTGCCAAGACTGGGGTTAGAACTCTTACCTAACTATTTTATCACACTACAGCAGTACATAGTTATGGCATGCGCTACAGAGATTATTGGGATGCAATTTTCCCAGAGATGTATTTCTAGGTGGATCACATCAGCAGCCTTACCCAAGTAGAGCATTTAACTTGTAGGGGGTGTGCCTACCCTAAAAAGCATTGTCTTCTAGACAGACAGACAAATACACATACAGTTACCAAGGCTCGGTTTAGAACTCCTACCTAACTAGTTTATCACAATAGAGCAGCAGACAGTTATGGCATGTGCTACAGAGGTTACTGGGGTACAGCCTTCCCAGGGATGTATTTCTAGGTGGATGACATGAGTGCCCTTACAAAAGTAGAGCATTTCAATTGTAGGGACTGTGACTACCCTAAAAAAACATTGCTCTCTACACAAACACACACACACAGTTGCCAAGGCTGCGGTTAGAACTCCTACCTAAGAAGTTTATCACACTATAGCAGTATGCAATCATGGGACGCACCACAGAGATTATTGGGATACAACACTCCCAAAGGTGTATTTCACAGTGGATGACCTCAGCAGGCTTGTCATAGTGGGTCTATGGGGAGGGCAGTGTGTGTGCATGGGCCATAACCCATTCATCTAAGGGTTGATATGCCACATGTGGGCACAACCTGGGTCATATTTCACAGGTACTTGTATACAGCTGCTAGATGACTACTTCCTTGAACAGTCATGTTGCACAGCTGGCACGTGCACCACATACTCTGTAATGCTGACAGATACCACTGGCTAGTATCTGCAGTGAGTGACATCTAACCCTTGTCTGGTTGTGGCTCTTTGCCTGTGTGCTGGGTGGGACAGGCCTGGATGCCTTCTTGCCACACTCACCCTCTTCCACACATCTATGTATGTCTACCTTTGGCTTATTATAGTGTGTTGTCCTTACATATATGCCTGTATTCCTATCCAGTGTGTATGCAAAGCATGAGTGGTGCATACTGAGGAGTGTCTGCACTATCATCTGTGGCTACCAGATAGGTCTGGCCCACTGGCGTTTGTAGACATGGCCTTTATGTGTTTAAGTGTGTGAGCATGCCCAGTATGACCTTTCAGTATGTTGTTGACTGACGTTGCCTTCATTTATCTAAGTGTGTGGGCATACCCAGTATGGCTGTATGTACTGAATGTGTGGATCCAGTCAAAGTTGTTTGTACTGCAGTGCTGACCTTTGTACTGTACACCTACAGGTAGCATGCTGTCTCTCTAAGGTATCCATCGATCATTAGGTATGGACTGTTACTACATTTCTGCATTTCTGAATTTCTACATTTTCCCATTTCTACGTAGGATGGGGGGGCACACCTGACTATTTCTACATTTCTACACAGAATTGTGGGGGGGGGGCACACCTGACTGTTACTCCATTTCTACATAGGATGGGTGGGGCACACCTGACTATTTCTACATTTCTGCACAGAAATGGGGGGCACACCTGAGTGTTACTACATTTCTACGTAGGATGGGGGGCACACCTGACTATTTCTACATTTCTACACAGGATTGGAGTGAGCAGACCTGACTGTTACTACATTTCTACGTAGGATGGGGGGCACACCTGACTATTTCTACATTTCTACACAGGAGTGTGGGGGGCAGGGTTGCCAGATTTCCGACTGGCCAGGTAGGGACAAACAAAGTGAAGACTTAAAAAAAAAAAAAAAGGTCTTTCACTGTAAGTGAAAAGGTCTTCCACGCTTTAATGTGGAACATCAGAGTTCCGCATTAAACAAAAGTAGCTCTGTGTTTATTTTTTATTTCATTGGCCCGGGCCAATCAAAAATAAATAAACACGGAGCTGCTTCTGTTTAATGTGAAACATCGCAGTTCCGCATTAAACAGAAGTAGCTCTGTTTTGCGATTTTTTGATTGGCCCATATACCAGTATACGGGCCAATCAAAAATCGCTAAACACGGAGCTACTTCTGTTTAATGTGGAAAATCGCAGTTCCGCATTAAACAGAAGTAGCTCTGTTTTGTGATTTTTTGATTGGCCCATATACCGGTATACAGGCCAATCAAAAATCGCTAAACATGGAGCTACTTCTGTTTATTGTAGAACTGCAATGTTCTGTATTAAACACAAGAAGCTCTGTGTTTAGCGATTTCTGATTGGCCCGTATGCTGGTATACGGGCCATTCAAAAAGAAAACAAAAAAACAAAGCGGAGGCTGCCCGGGATTTAAACCAGCAGTGCGGGACTCGGGATCAGGCTGCTGATCTCGGGACAGTCCCACCCAAATAGGGACATCTGGCAACCCTGGTGTGGGGGGCACACCTGACTCTTACTACATTTCAATGTAGGATGGGGGGACACACCTGACTATTTCTACATTTCTACACAGGATTGGGGGATACATCTGACTGTGACTACATTTCTACATAGGATGGGGGGATGGGGGGCAAACCTGACACTTGTACACATTTGCTAGGTCTGTACTGGTATGTCGGGTACTCCATTTCATTCCGTTGTCTTACCTATCGTGCTGACTAGAGGCATACCAGTGTACTACAGTTCTTAGCTTTTAATTACCTACATATTAGTTTCTGACTTCATACACTTCAGAACTGAAATCTCACTGCCTGACCTGTTGTAGTCTGCCTGTGTAGGCCTGGGGGGAGGTTACCTACAGGCCTCATTCAGAGGCCATAGCACCGCCTTTGTTTGTGTTTGTCTACACCTTTCCTGTTAGCTGTGACTGTTGTTGGGTATGGGACCCCCCCCGACTGGCATATGTGGGTCACTTACCTTGTGGGTGTCCCAGTATTGAGGGTGGTGCTGCAGGGCTGCCTATGACGGATACACATAGTACACTCCCTACACATGGTTAGGCACAGGTAGTGTAATGTTTGGCATCCCTTTTACTATATGTGAGAGTCAGAGAGAGGTGTTATTCCCTGGGTCCCTCCTGTGTCAGTGTATGTACTATGTGTTGCCTCTTTGCCAAGGCCAGGGCATACTGGGCACACCTCCTTCTGCCTACTGGGCAGGGTCAGGTTGTTCCTCCTCCGAGTCACTCTGTGCCTGTGCAGGCCTTGGCAATGGTAGGGGGGTGTGTGGCCCTGCCCCGTTCTGTTCCTGAAGCAGCTGTTTCCACAGGATCATATTGTGTAGCATGGCACATACACAGACAATTTGGGTACATACAGCTGGTGAGTACTGCAAAGCTCCACCGGATGTGTCTAGGCACCAGAACTGTGCCTTGAGCATTCCAAACACATGCTCTACTAAAAGTCTGGTCAGTGCGTGTGCCACATTATGGAGTTCTTGTTCGGGTGAGTGTGCATTTCTGATGGGTGTCATCAGCCACGGCTCCAGTGCGTATCCAGCATCTCCCACTAAGTGACCATGAGGGATGTCCCCATTGGAAAATCTCTGGTGCAGCTGTGTCAGATGCCAGATGTGGGAATCATGATAGCTTCCAGGGCAGCCAGCACACACATTCATTATTATGCCCTGAGCATCACACACAACCTGTCAGTCGATGGAGGGAAAGCCCTTGCAGTTGATGTAGACCCTTCCCCACTCACCAGGTGGTGCTTTGAAGTGCATGTGCATACAGTCTACAGCACCCACTACCTCAAGGTATTCTGCTATTTTGTGGAACAGTTGCACATTGCTGGCCAACGCCTCACAGGTGTTGTGAAAATATATGTGCTCACCGACGTGCTGACATGGCATCCAGGAACTGGTAGAGTACCCTAGATGCTGATGCCTCTGAAATCCCCATCATATCCCCAGTTGACCTTTGGAAGGTACCTGTAGCTAGTATTCTTAGACCTACACATACCTTGGTATCCACTCGGATGGGTTCCCTGCTGTTAGTTGTTATAGGTTCATAGGTTCATAGGTAGGTACTAGGCTATTGGCCCTAGGGCCTATATAAGCCTAGCCAAAGGTACCCTGGCTTTCGCCACCCAAGAAAATTATTTTCCTGTGCCACTGTCGAGCAGAGCCACAGAAGTGATCCCCGGGGTGAATTTCCTATCTCCCATCCAATCATCAAGATTTTTCTTGAAGAGCGCCAGTGAGGAGCTTTGTTTGATATAGATAGGTAGTTTGTTCCAGAGTATGGGAAGTCTCTGGGACAGGAATCTATCCCTTCAGCATGTTCTGTTTATTGTGGTGACAAGGTTTAGGTCCCTAGACCATGTAGCTCGTAGGGATTGGGATTTCTTTAAGTGGAGCATGTCTAAAAGCACTGGGTTTGACATAGCTTTGTGTGTTAGGCAGAGATCGCCTCTGTGTAGGCGATATGCAATAGAGTAAAGCTGCAGTTTTTTGAGATGGTCTGCATAGGGCATCTGTTTGAGGCCAGTAATCCTCTTTGTGGGGTATTTCTGTGGCCTTTCCAGTTGTTGTAGATGTCTTGTGAGGTACATACCAAAAGGGGCATTGTACTCTATAATGGGTGACGAATAGAGGGGAACAATGACCTCTTTTTTCCTGGATGAGAAACCTTTTGTGATGAGGTGTGCCACGTAGAAGGATTTCCTGACTACTGTGGTGATGTGATTATCAAAGGAGAGACTACTGTCAACCTGTGTCCCAAGGTCTCATCACACTTTCAGTGTTAAGTAGACAACCACCTATGTGGTAGTTCATGGGTACTGAGTTTTTACCAAAAGGGATGACAATGCACTTTTTGGCACTGAGCTTGAGGCCATGGCTTTGACACCAGGCATCTGTCTCAGTGAGGCCCATTTGTAGGATGTCCACATCTTTTGGAGTTTTGATTATGGCTCCTAGTTTGCAGTCATCTGCGAACTTCATTAGCCAAAGACCTTCTGTGTTGGCCTGTACTTCAGAGAAGTAGATACCAAACAGGAGAGGACCCAGGACTGAACCCTGTGGTACTCCACTTGTCACTGGTCTGAAGTTGGATTTGGACTCTGCTACTTTCACAGTGTGGGTTCTGTCAGTGAGCCAGTTGGCAACCCATCTTGTGACATAGGGATTTATACCTAGTTTAGTGAGTTTATCTATAATTCCAGAGTGGGGGATGATGTTGAAAGCCTTGGCGGGATATAGATAGCCTGTGTGAACCACCTTAACCTCATCTACGGCTTTGGTGACTGCTTCAAAGAAGTCTGTCAGGTTTAAGAAACATGATCTGCCTTTTATAAACCCGAACTGGGTGGGGTCCTGAGTTTGTAGATTACCAATGTCATTCTTTATAAGTTCCATGATGATACGTTCCATAGCCTTGCAGACCAGGCTTGTTAGGCTAATGGGGCGGTAGTTTTCGGGGTCTGTGGTGGCTCCCCCTTTGTGGAGTGGGATAACTGTCACTGTGCGCCATTCAATGGGCACATAGCCTGAGGTGAGGCTATGATTGAACATGGTACTTAGGTGGGGTGCCAGTTCATTCTGTAGCTCATGTAGAACACAGCCTGGGATGTCGTCAGGTCCCATGGATGGTGTGTTCTTGGCTTTGGATAGTGTGTTTTTTACCTGTGCAGCCATGATTACAGGAACTTTGCATTATTCTGGTATAGAGATGGGCCCTTTAGGGGATGACAGGGGGGTAAAGTTAGCACTGAACCTATCTGCCAGGATGTTGGCAATATCAGTTGGTTCTGTATATTTAGTGCCATTGTGCTGTAACTCAGAGCAGATCTAAGTGTTGCCATTGAGATTCTTGACATAGCTCTAGAATGCTTTGTGGTTGTCTTTAGAGTCAGTGGTGATTTTGTTTTCATAACTAGCTTTGGAGGATTTTATGAGGGATCTCAGCTTCTTACTGAGGCTGACCAGGGAGTTTCTCCAATCATGGGATTTTACACTTTTCTGCAATAGTTTCTTTCTTCTGTTGTAGAGTTTGTTTATGGCAGGGGACCACCAAATTGGCTTCCTTTTTTTGGAGGATAGCATCTTGGTTCTGTTAGGGATTGCACGATCCATGCACTCGTGTAAGTGCTTATAAAGTGCATTAGTGTAGGATTCAGCAGTCATACCTCTATTGTCCATCAGCATGGGTGTCATGAAGTTTGCCACTTCTGTCTTACGAAGCGTGAAGTTGGCTTTGGAGAAATTTTTTACTGTGGTTTCCCTAATGGGGGGTAGGGGAGGGATGTGGATGTCTAGGGTGATTAGCTTGTGGTTGGATCTGACCAACGAGGAATTGTCCTCTGGTGTGGAGCACCGGTTGCCCATGTTGGCAATAACCAGGTCTAGGATATTGCTGCCCCTGGTAGGGGTGTGGATAAGTTGATCCATGGCATTGGAATTCCAGAAAACATTGAGCACAAGAGTTGGTACATGAGTAGTTTTCCCAGTTAATGGTAGGGTAGTTGAAATCGCCCATTATTAGGGTGTTAGGTTGTACCCTAATATTTTCCAGTGTATTAAGAAATGAGGAGTGGGAATCCTGGGGCATGGTGGGGGATCTGTAGCAAGCTACAATTTGGATTGCAGTCTTGCCCAGAATTAGTTGCACTTGGATAATCTCGGATGCATTATGCTGAGCAACTAACCTGGAGGTGCGGATATCCTTAATGAATATGGACACGCCTCCGCCTTTAGTGTTTCGGTCCAGGTTAGGTGGCCGAAAGGTGTGGTATGAAATATAGCCTGGTACTGCAGGGGTACTCTCTGGAGCCTTGAACCAGGTCTCTGTCACTGCACATATGTCGATGTTCTGCATTTTAAGGAGTGCCTTGAGTGAGTGCATTTTGAGGTTAAGACTTCTAGCATTGAGTAGCAATACCCTCAGATTCTTCTTGCCTGTACCTGTTAGGGTGGTGAATCTGTCATTTGAACCTTGCCTAAAAAGGCACTATGGGGTGGCTAGAGCCTTAGTCAGTATCCGGAATCCCAGGGGTAACAGGTGCAGGCCATCTCTGGCAAAGCATCGTGGTTTGTCGATCATGTCATCCCAGGCAGACAGATACTGGATCCCCTTAGAATGACACCAGAAGCTTAGCCAATTGTTGAAGTCAATCATTTTGTCCTTGTGCTGTGGTATCATTCTGGGTGATGACAGGATGCTACTCAGGGCTAGGGTCATACCTGCCTGGGCTACAAGATTCTGTGTGTGAGGCATGGCCGGCACAGCTCAGCAATTTGCTGTCGGAGGTCCCTGTCCACCCTATAGTGCTCCACTATCTCCAGTTCATGTAGCCCCTGGTAGGTTACCCTGGGTCTGTACACTTTTCTCCATCGCCACACTGTGGGTTGGTGGACAGCATTCATGTCCTCACCACCCTCAGCCTCTTCCACAAGTTGTTGTATGATAGCTATTGCAGGCCCTATCATTTGCTGTACTGACTGTTAAAAGTTCCCCGCTTGTATACACTGGTGGTGTAGAGTGTGGGAAAAACCAGAGGGGAAGGTGTTTTCCATAGTTTATAGTAGTGTTCTGGGCTGAACTGGTCTGCTGCCTGTGTAATTGGCTGATTCTGATACATTTAACGTGCCAGCTAAGTTAGTTTTCCTTGATTACCTTCCTACTGCTGTTTTCCCTTCCCATTGCCTTCCTGTTTAAGCCCATGTGCACACTGCTCAAACAGAGCATTTACATGTGCACACTGCTGCTATTTCCTTGTATAACCTCTCTTTTCTTCCTGTAAAACCCAGTGCGTGGCACGCACACCATCTTAGGCTTTGTACAGAGTGCCAAGCAGGTTTAGACACACCCCCTAACTTAGCTGTGCTAAGCTAGGAGCAATCCTGAGCCACAGGGCTCCAATCTGCTTACAGTAAGCCTGAAAAAAATTCCCATGATGTCACCTAACTCCTAGGCTTACACCAAGCTATTCCTACTCTTACACTGTTGGGACCTGATTCACATGCTGGGGAAAATTGGGATTCACTATCCTTCCCCTCATTTGCATAGGACTGCCTGCTAATGCATAGTTACATGTCTCACACTGAGCCTCCCACCTTAGCAACCACAGCTCACTGGCCAGGTTGTCTTCTGCCTGCTATTGACTTGCATGGCAGAACAGTAATTTTAGTTAGACTGTTTGTTTTAGGTTTATTTTATTTTCCCCAGATCCTGTTTGCAATGCCAGTGGCCTTATACTTGGCCATTGGCATACTTACTACATGATATGCAGCCTTTATTTGGGGCTGTCACAGCTCTGTTTTGGATTTTGCAGAAATGTACTCGGTTACTAACTGAGTACATTCCTGCAGATAGCACTAATACTGCACGGACTGCTGCAAGCTTCCTGAATTGCAAAATCACCTCATTTACCTAGATTTCTCCTGCAAATTGTGTGATTTGCATACCAGGCCTTAGTCCGTGCAGGATTAGTGCAGGAGCGCTCGTGCACACCCCTGCAGGCTGTTCCTGGATCGCACGGCAGACATAGTGCCTGCTTGAGCTCCTACACCAATCTTGCACTCTGTGCAAGCTTTTGAGAATCTGGGAGTTACTCTATATGCCACGTGTCCTATTAAAAAAAGCAAAAAAAAAAAAAAAACAAAACAAGGAAAATGATCACAGATTCACTCTCATTATGCATGTACAAACGTATGTCAAAAATTAAAAACAAACAAACAAGACCAATTAACTGAAGCAACACTTGTGCAGAATCTCCTTCATGAAAGGAATAGGATGAATGCAGATTTTAACACATTTTTCTGTCTGGGCTGCAGTTTAGTGATATTTGTATGATCTATGTTTTGCATAGTTTTATTTATTTGTTTGTTTGTTTGTTTGTTTACAGAGTAGGTAGGCAAGACCCATGACCATTCTCAGCTATGACCCGGCTAATATGCAATGCAGTATTTAAAATTTTGCATTTGAGGTGATTGTCAATGGACATGACAAGCCAGTACTTAATATAGTATATCTGACATCATTTTCAACAGACAAGGTAATCCAAAGATATCAGTGAACCCTGCTGTTCAGTGCAAGATGTGACATCAATTAATCGCATATGACATATGTAAAACGTCGGTATTTAAAATATTTACATGTACTTACAATAATCATAGTTTCTAATATAATAAAATACTATAAATAAATAATTCCTAATGATGTCAAGAAAAGCAAAAAAAAATGTGAAAGGCATTTAAGGTTTAAGAGTAAGAATGCAATTAATGTATTTGAAGGTTATATACCATTAGAGAAAGAAATTAGGCCTAGGCTGTTGTGCAGGGGGATGAAGTTTTGTCTGGATTTGAGCAGATAGCATTATCAGCAGAGGAGTTTACTGGAAAAGGGAGCTGAAGACAATAATTTGGAAATATAAAGAACTACTGTGATTGCAGAAACTTCAAGAACTCTGCACCTCTATATCTCAGTGTACAGGCTAGTGTAACCACAGAGCTAGCATTTGATATAGTTTTATATAGATAAATACATCTATATACATCTATATATATATATATATATATATATGTGTGTGTGTGTGTATAAGTATGTATGTATAAATACATATATATATATATATATATATATATATATATATATATGGGACTCCTGAGTTTGGTGGCTATATCAAAATGTCGACAGCTGCCAGATTGACCACAGTCAGGTCAGTCAACATATGCAGATGGTCGACAGGTTTGATAGGCAGACAATCTCTAGAGATCATGTGATTTCAGATTTACTATATACAGTTAGGAGGGGATGTGGGTGTGCAGGTGGGTTTGCTCCCTGCAAGAAATATGATGCATGCAGTGAGGATTTTCATCATGCATATGCAGTCAACCGTTGACATCTGCATTGTTCACCTTTTGAGGCTGATGGTTTTTCCATCAACCAAGGTTAAGTATCTATATGTATAGCTATGTATCATACATAAATACTGAATAAAGCTTATCTCACTGTATTTGTTTGACTACTTAAGGCTACATGGTTAATGCTAGGTCTTGTTATGGTTTCATATTTTTCATATCTGCTTGATGAAATTGGTGAAGTGAAAGCTATTTTCTGAGGACAATTTGCTTGATCGCTCTGCAAGCATAGACGTAATGCTTAGCCAGATCACTCAGATTGACTCTGGACTATAACTTTGTTGAATATGGGGGGGGGGGGGGCTGACATTTTTTATAATGGCATATTTTCTTTCCCTAGCTGTCTCTATATTAATATGAGAGGTAAACAAACCTATGAACAGCATTAGTTGTAAGACTGATATGAATGAATATGATCCATAACAGCTGACCAAATCCCAAACATCAGGATTATGTTGAGTGTAAAAAAGTGATCATAACTGGATTCACAGAAAATCAGGAAGTTTTAACACTTATGGTAGGCAAAGCTCCAATGCCACTCGTGATGGCTGTGTCGCTGCCACTGCACTACCCTAACTTTTTTTCCCCAAAACTGGCCATAAGCCACTCTCAGAGCCTAACTTCATTCACTGGGTCTACTAGGCTCCCCTCTCTCTCCCATATAAACTACAATCCATGGTCTGGGCCCATTAGAATATCAGGCCATCATTTACAAAACTAAATTGCTGACAAGAAGTTTTTTTTGTTTATGTTCCTAACCTCCTCCCCTTTGCATGCTCATGGTATCCAAAGTATTGTGGACAATTAATTTACAGGTAGACAACTGCAAGAGAGACCTCTGCATGGATGGCAGGTGCCAACGCTCAAAATAGTACCAAAATATCAAAAAACAGCCAGCACCAACTAGAAAAAGAGTATTTATTGTATAAAACTGCAGTAAATAATAATAAACACAAACCAGTTTCAACTCAATGGCCTTTCTCAATGTACAATTCAAACTGCAGTCAACCATTATACATAAAACCAAAGGCCTTAATTAATCATCAATAACAAAATTATAGGTGCTCATTTAGACCAGATGGAAATAATCCACTCAGTTTCACAATCCATGATTTCTCTTTTTTGTTTAAAATATTATGCCAACCTGTTTTGAAACATCTATTGCCCATAATTCTATCAATAATAATGAATTTAAAACTGACTGCGTTGTGTACAATGGTGTGTTTGCACAAAGCATTGGTTAGATATTTATTCTTAATACTGCTAAGATGTTCTGAAATGTGAAATTTGATGGATCTGGAAGTTTGGCCAATGTAAAAAGCTGAGCAGCTACATATTGCAAGGTAAATGACCCAATCACTGCCGCAGTTGGAAAAAATATTGATGGATAAAACGTTTGAGGTGTTTTTACTAGTAAATTATTTAATCTGAAAAATATGTTTGCAAATAGATCAATGCCCACAAGGTAACAGCCCACCACTCTGGTCCCATCTAATGCAACCTGTACTGACTGTTTTAATGATACATGCCATTTGTAATGGCTAAAACGACTACCCAAAGTCTTGTCTTTACGAAATGAAAATGAACATTTATCTCCTAGCAGATCACATAATCTATCATCAGTCATCAGAATGTCCCAGTGCTGTTGCACTAGGTCCAAAAACTCGTGTGTGTTTCTTCCATAAGTAGTAGTGAACCTAATTTTGTGATCCCTCTGATACTGGTGTTTTTTGTAAATAAGTAAATCATTTCTGGAGAGTTGTTGAACCTCCCTACTGGTCTTAAGCACCTTGGCTATAGGATATCCACATTCCCTGAACCGATTAATTAGGTCTTGGTCAAAATGCCTATAATCCTTAGTTTTGGAACAAATCCTGTGTATTCTCATGAACTGGGACTTAGGGATGTTATTAATAACATGTTTAGGATGACAGCTGGAGGCATGTAATAATGTATTTGAATGATGGGGTTTTCTAAATAATGAACTGGACAAAACACCATCCTGTTGTCTATGTAAAGTTACATCCAAAAAGGAAATAGACACCAAGTCACAGCTGACCGTAAATTTTATACCCCATTTGTTCTCATTCAAATAACGGACAAATTCTCATAGGTATGTTACGTCCGATTTCCACACCATCCAGCAGTCATCCAAAAACCATCACCGGATATCTATTTCATCAAGAAATATGTTGTGACTACTATCATAGATGGGCATATATGGGTGCAAAGGATGCACCCATAGCTGTACCCTTGAGCTGTAGATAACATTTGTTATTAAAGCAGAACGCATTTTTTGTGAGGACGTGCTCTGCCAAACACAAAATGAAAGTATTAAAACCCGGACTGTATAGAGAAATTTTCTCCAACCAATATTCTAAGGCACATAATCTTGCCTAATGTGGAATAGTGGTGTAAAGAGACATGACGTCCAAGGTGCACATCAACCAGCCTGGCTCCAATTGGGTATCAAAAACAATGTTTAAAAATTCTGTTGTATCCTGTATCCTTGCCCTAATTCCTTGCAATAAAGGTTTCAAATACATGGTAAGATATGTAGATAGAGGTTCGGTTAGAGAACCCTTTCCGGAAACTATAGATCTCCCTGGTGGTTTATTAATATCTTTGTGAATTTTCAGAAGAAGATAAAAATATTGTGGTGAGGGATCTTTTACTTTTAAATGAAATAATGTATATTTATCTATAATGTCTTCACTAACCGCAGACTCCAAAAATAAATCTATTTCATTTTTAAATCTAGTAGTGGGATCATAACAAAAAAGAGAAATCATGGATTGTGAAACTGGGTGGATTATTTCCACCTGGTCTAAATAAGCACCTATAATTCTATTATTGATGATTAATTAAGGCCTTTGGCTTTAAATATAAATAATGGTTGACTGCAGTTTGAACTATACATTGAGAAAACCATTGGGCCAAAACTGGTTTCTGTTTATTATTATTTACTATGGTTTTATGCAATAAATACTCTTTTTCCAGTTGGTGCACGTCATTCATACCACTGCATACAACTCAACCAAAGTCATACCTCCTTGTAGATGCACTTTCCCAGCATCCGCATCCTCCACTAGGAACCAGCCACAGAGATCTGCTTGACATACATCCTGTACCAGGATGGACATGCCCAGTCTCATTACCTTAACCACTAAATGCCCTCAGCCACTAAGTAGCTTGTGTTACCTGGGCCATAGTCAGGATTTTATCCACCTATACCATATTGTAGAAACAGATAATGGTTATACAGTCACAGTAAACACAGAAAATATTAATTAAAAGTAATTGTTATAGGCAGTTAGTTCCCCTGCACCCCACATTAACCCTACTTAATTATTCTAATATTGACAAACTACCACACTTGACGTAAAGTAATACTTGGTTTCTAGTACAGCATGCATGTTATACTAGAACCCAAGCATTAGTACAAATAGTGCACCATGCATCCATTTACTGTGCGATTCACAGACACACCAGGGGGAGGAGGGGGAGTTGGGGCTGAACTTCCACATTTAAAGTTAATTTTGTTTGCTAGATATCAGTGACCAACAATTTTGCAAACTGTAATTGGATAATTTGACTTTCAAATCTTAATAGCAGAATACTTTTTAATTTTCATGCTACTACCTATCAAGTTTTAGAGTCGTTCCCTAAATCCCTGACTTTATATTCTAAATATGATGTTCACAACCTCTGGGAAGGGAGAAAGGCAAGATTCCGTTTTTATGAAGAAGCAAGCAAACCCTTGTTCTCTGAGGCTTTCTGATCTTGTCCATAATACCTAAAAGTAGCTGAGTCACTTTGAGTGCTTGCCCCCAGCTAAATTTAACTTATACTGTTTCAGTTTCTACATGGCAAGGTACAGTATGCATTGTGAATTTTGCCAGGCATATTTATTTATGTAGTTACATGTATTCATATACTATTCCTATGTTTCTGAATATATATATATATATATATATATATATATATATATATATATATATATATATATATATATATATATATATATATATATATATACATATATATATTCTCCATATGTCACATATAGGATCTTCATGATATACTATGCCGTACAATTATAAGTGGATTATGATACTTTCAAGTCACATGCAACACCTTAAAAGACACAGAGATACTACAAAAGTGTCCTTGATAAAGTCAAGGGTGATTTATAAACTAGCTTATTCCTATCACTGTTTCTTATACTAAAACACCCATAGTCTACAATGTTCCTAAAACAATGCAATGTGCACCCTTTGAAATAACAAAGGCAGAGCAGCCTGTTTGGTTTGCTATTTTAAGATGGAATCTTATAAGGGATATCAGTAATTTGAAGCAGTACTGTGCTGCCCAAAGAGATAGTAGTCTAAAGTAACAGGACTGTAACACACATACGTTTGTTGCTTCACATGGACTGCTTAATCGTGCTCTATGGTATCCTGCATTTCTTCTTTTAATTAGGCAGTACTATGGTTGACTGTGTGCTGTATAAATGGCTGGGAAATTACTACTGCTGAAAGATTACATAGAACATCCTTCAACATTTCAATATGCCAGAACTAAGATTGCTGTAGATGCTGGGCTTTGTTTTTTTTAAAGGATCATAGGAGCACATGATCATAGAAAGTTACTAGGCTAATGGCACTAGGGCCCTTACAAGCCTAGCCAAGTACAACCCCTGTTCCCAAGAATATCAAGGTATTAAGCAGAAATAAATCAACAACTACTGCCCCTGTCCAAGATGGACACAGGTGAAACTCCCAGAGTGAATTTGTGGTTTCCCATCCAGCCATCCAAGTTACACTAAAATAGGGTCAGTGAGGGGTTCTTCTTCACCCGAATTGGAAGTTTATTCCAGATGAGAAGTAATCTCTGTGAGACATACCTGTCTGTCTAGCATGTCCTGTTGATGTCACTTACTACGTTGTGTTCCCTAGAGCGAGTGCATCATATGCCATTTGACTTATGAATGTGCACCATTTATGTTACAGCAGGATCTGAGATTGCTTTATATGCAAGGCAGAGGTTACCTCTGAGTAGTCTGTAAGACACAGAGTATGGTGACATTGATTTCAGTCTGTCAATGTATGGCATATTCTGAAGACCCTGAATTTTCTTTTTAAGAAAACTGTGAGGTCTTTCCAGTTGCTGCAGGTGCCTGATAAGGTACATACCAAAGGTAGCACTGCATTTTATAATTGGCTTGATAAGTGAGTAGTACAGGTTTTTTTTAATCTCTTGTGTTCTGGATTCAATGCCTCTACTTATGTGGTGGGTGATGTAGAATGCCTTTCTTACCACTGTGGACAAATGGTGGTCAAAGGATAGGTTGCTGTCAATCTGTGTGCCCAAATCTCTTACCACTGATTGCATGCTTAAGGTGTTGTTTTTAATGTGGTAATCTGCAGGGATGTTGCCCTTGCTGAAAGGGATGATAATGTGTTTTTTTTTTTTTTTTTGCATTTTTAGCCCATGACTTTCCACCAGCTGTTTGTCTGTGTAAGTCCCTCTTGTAAGATGTTGGCACCATCTGGGGACACGATGACTTCACCCAGTTTGCATTCATCAGCAAACTTTGCCAGCCATAGTCCTTTTGCTTTAGCCTGTACATCAGAGAAGCAGATTCCAAACAATAGGGGCCACAGCAGTGATCCCTATAGAACATCACTGGTTATGGGTCTGTTAGTAGAGGTAAAATCACCTATTTTGACTGTGTGTGTTCTACCAGTGGGCTAGTTTTCAACCCACCTGACAATATATGGGTTGAACTCC
Source organism: Protopterus annectens (assembly GCF_019279795.1). Taxonomy (NCBI): domain Eukaryota; kingdom Metazoa; phylum Chordata; order Ceratodontiformes; family Protopteridae; genus Protopterus; species Protopterus annectens. The sequence goes on along the minus strand of NC_056729.1, from coordinate 372,865,239 downwards.
CTAGTAGGGAATAGTGTCAAAGGTCTTGGCCAGTTCCAAGTAGGCCATATGCATGTGTTTGCCTTTATCCAGGGCTTTGGTGACTATGTGAAAGAAGTCCACCAACTTCAAGAGGCAGGATCTCCCTTTAATGAAGCCAAACTAGGTCAAGTCGAGTGTTTGGAGGTATCTTTGTTGATGAGGTCATGGATTATTCTTTCCATAGCCTTGCACATTAGTCTGGTCAGGCTTACGGGTCTATAGTGCCCAAAGTCTGTCGAGGTGCCTCCTTTATGTAACAGGATGATGGTTGCTGTTTTCCATTCAGCAGGTACAAAGCTAGTGCTTAGACTGTGATTAAAAAGAGTACCCAGTGGCGCAGCTAGTTGCTGTTTTAATCCATTTAGAATGCAGCCTGGTATATTATCTGGTCCCACAAAGGCTGTGTTTTTGGCTTTGGAGAGAGAGTTTACGACCTGCTCCTTGGAGAAACTAGGTAGAGGGCAGGTGGTAGGGGTACTTTAGGAGATCTTTTACTAGAAAGGCTCACCCAGACTCTGCTACACTTTGCTGTGAGGAAAGGTTAGTTTGCTTTTTATTTGTTGTATTTTGTATTACTTTGTTGCCTTTTTCTATTTTGAATACTGTAATTTATTTTCTTTATCTTGTGTTTTACTTGTATTCTGCTTTTAACTGCATATTAAAACTTTAAAAGAGACCACAGTTCTGCCTCTTGTGAGTCAGGCAGAAATTATTTTTCCCACCCTTCCACTCAGTTACTGTTGTGTTCTTAAACACCACTGTCTTTCTAGTTGCCTGCCCCTTATGTTAATTTGGTCATATATCTCATTTCCTCTCTGCTTTTATTGGCTTGTGTGAGTAAGCACAAAATTATCATTTTGTGAAATCACTCCATTTCAGCTATTTAAATTTGTTGGCCATCCTACTGTATTCCATAGTACCAGAATACAAAAGTGACCACCCCCTTTCAATCTATCTTGCTGTTTTAAAAATAGTGACTCTCCACTAAAACTTAACTTTTTAGACAGGTAAAACTTAAGTTACCTAATTTCACATCTAATTCCTCTAGTGCACACTGCAGTGTTTAGGACAAACCATTTTTTCATCTTACCTTTAAGCATGTATTGCAAGATCACCAGTTATTGGAGAGCCCACATTCTGCCTCTCAGTAGTCATCTTAGGATTAGTGCTTCTGTTTTCTCCTGGTGAGAGAAGGACTGCAGTTACATTATTTCCTGGAGACTGCTGATCACCAAAAAGCTTAATAACTGCTTTATAGGTGACAGCTTGGAATCTGTGCTTATATTCTGATCCTGGTGAGAGTAGGAGCAGAGTGCATTGATTCCTGACTCTTTATGGTTGGAGTCCCTGTGACTAGCACTTGGTCTAAAACCTGCTGGAAAGCACTAGGAAACCTTAAACTGATACAAGCATTCAACTCTCCTTGTTAATAAGGAGAAATTAATCGTAGGCACTAAACAGCCTGGAATTGCAAAGTACCTTGCCAAGGTAAGGGAAAACAGCTCTTGTACTTTACAAAAAAAAAAAGCACCTAACCAGGCATGTCCAAGGGTCAGCTTCACCTGGTGAATCTGGGCATACTAGGGCAATGCAGCAATTGCCTCATGTACACAGACAACCCTCTCCTTCTACCACCCAACATTACAACCTGTGAGAGATGCACTTACATAGCCAAACTGTGCTAGACAATCAAGAGAAGGTTAACACCAGCACTACACCTCAAGCAACACATAGCCCTTCAAATCCCTCACCACCAACACCCACACATAGCAACACTAAACCCACATATGCGGAGGCCCTTAACGTTAACCTGCCCAAGCAACAAGGACCTCTGAAGTTGAAATGCAAACACCAATCACAACCAAAGTATCACATAGCTCACAACACCAGTGTGCCGTCCAACAACAGCCCCTAAGGCAAGACAACGTAACCAACACACTAGTCATAGGTGATTCTATAGTCAGGCACACTGATGTCCAACTCACCAGGCTGAACAAGGAGAAAATTACAGTCAGCTGCCTGTTGGGTTCCAGGATCTGCCACATAATGCATGCACTCAAGTCACTCCACAACAAGTACAAATATGACTCTGTCATTGTCCATGTTGGAGTGAATGACTTGAGATGTACCTCCATGGACTACATGAAAAGAGACATGGAAGAGCTCTCAGATCATCCTGCCTTCTCCCAGAATGATACCACAGTATAAGGACACAATTTTTGACTTCAACAATTGGCAAAGCTTCTGGTGTCATTCAAAGGGGATCCAGTATCTGTCTGCCTGGGACAACATGATCAACAAACCATGATGCTTTGCCAGAGACAGTCTGCATCTGTCACCCCTGGGATTCAGGTTACTGGCTAAGGCTCTTGTCACCCCTATAGTGTCTTTTTTAGGCAAGGCTCAAAGGACAAAACCATCACCATAACAGGTACAAGTATGCAAAATCTGAAGGTAATGCTACTCAATGCTAGAAGTCTAAACCTCAAAATGCACTCTCTCGAGGCACTCCCAAAAATGGAGAACATCGATATCTGTGCAGTAACTGAGACCTGGTTCAAGGCTCCAGAGAGCATCCCTGTAATACCAGGCTACAACACTTTCCACACTTTTCAGCCACCAAACCAGGACTGAAACACTAAAGGTGGAAGAGTGTCCATATTGACCAAGGATATTCACACCTCCAGGCTAGTTGCCCAACACAATGCATCCAAAATTCTCCTGGTGCAACTAACACTAGGTAAGACTGCAATCCAAATTGTAGCTTGCTACAGATCCCCCACCATGCCCCAAGATTATCACTACAACTTTCTAAACATACTGGAAAATATTAAGATACAACCAAACACCTATAATACTGGGTGATTTCAACTACCCTGTCATTAACTGGGGAAACTACTCATGTACCAACACCTTTGCCCAACGGTTCTTGGAATTCATAAATTCCAATGCCCTGGATCAGCTAATCCATAGTCCCACCAGGGGCTCCAATATCTTGGAACTGGTCATTACCAACATGGGAAATTGATGCTCCACACCAGTGGTCACCCTCTTGTTGGTTAGGTATGACCATAAGCTAATCACCTTTGACATCCACATCCCACCCTCACCCCCCAGTAAGGAAACATCCGTAAAAAACTTCTCCAAGGCCAACTTCATGCTACTCAAGTCAGAACAGACAAACTTCATGACGCCCATGCAGACGGAACCTAAAAGTTCGACTGCTGAATCCTACACTAAAGCACTATACAAACACATCTACTCGTGCATGAATTGTGCCATCCCAAACAGAACCAAGACGCTCTCCTCCAAAAAAAGGAAGCCAATCTGGTAGTCCCCTGCCATAAACAAACTATACAACAGAAGGAAGAAACTGTTGCAGAAAAGAGAAAAACCCCAGGATGCAAAAACTCCCTTACCAGCCTCAGTAAGAAGCTGATATCCCTCATAAAATCCCCCAAAGCTAGTTATGAAAATAAAATTGCCAAAGATTCCAAAGACGACCACAAGCCATTCTATAGCTATGTCAAGAATCTAAATGGCAATGCTCAGATCTGCTCTGAGCTACAACAGAATGGTATTAAATATACTGTTCCCAAGGACATTGCCAATATCCTGGCAGATTGATTCAGTACCAACTTCACCCCCCTCTCACCCCCTAAAGGCCCCATCTCAGTACCAAAAGATTGCCAAATTCTGGTAATCCCAGTCACACAGGTAAAAAGCGCACTCTCCAAAGCTAAGAATACAGCATCCATGGGACCAGACGACATCCTGGGCTGTGTACTACATGAACTACAAAATGAACTGGCACCTCACCTAAGTGTCATGTTTAATCATAGCCTCACTTCAGGCTTCATGCCCACTGAGTGGCGTACAGCTACAGTTATCCCACTCCACAAGGGGGATCCACCTTACATCCTGGGAACTACCATCCCATCAGTCTGATTAGCCTGATCTGCAAGGCCATGGAACGTATTATCATGGAACTTATAAACAAAGACATTGGCAACCTTCAAACAGTGGACCCCACCCAGTTTAGGTTCATGAAGGGCCGGACTTGACTCCTGAATCTGACTGACTTCTTCAAATCAGTCTCCAGAGCCGTGGACGAGGGTAAGGTTGTCCACACACCCTATCTGGACCTCGCCAAGGCCTTCATCACCATCCCCCACTCTGGAATCATAGATAAACTTACTAAGCTGAGCATAAATCCCTACATCACTCGATGGGTTGCCAACTGGCTTACTGACAGAACCCACACTGTAAAAGTAGCCAACTCCAAATCTAGCTCCAGACAAGTGACAAGTGGAGTACCTCAGGGTTCAGTCCTGGGACTGCTCTTGTTTGGCATCTACTTCTCTGAAGTACAGGCCAACACTAAGGGACTCTGGCTAACAAAGTTTGTAGATGACAGCAAATTGGGAGCCATTATTGAATCCCCAAATGATGTGGATATTCTACGAAAGGGAAAGGGTCTTACAGAAACAGAAGCTTGGTGCCAGAGCCATGGGCTCAAGATCAATACCAAGAAGTGTATAGTTATCCCGTTTGGGAAAAAAAACATGTGCCCATGAATTACCACATAGGTGGCAGTACACTACACACCAAAAGTGTGATAAGAAACTTAGGAACACAGGTAGACATTGGTCTCACCTTTGATAACCACATCACCACAACAGTCAGGAAATCCTTCTATGTGGCACACCTCATCACTAAGGGCTTTTCATCCAGAAAAAAGGAGGTCATTGCCCCACTGTACTCATCCCTCATTAGACCCATCATAGAGTACAACGCCCTGTTTGGTATGTACCTCACAAGACAACTACAACAACAGGACAGGCCGAAGAAACACCTAACCAAAAGAATCATAGGCCTAAAGCAGATGCCCTATGCTGACCGACTAAAAAAAGCACCAGCTATACTCTGTCGCATATCGTCTACTCAGAGGTGATCTCTGCTTAACATACAAGGCCATGTCAAACCCAGAGCTGTTGGACATGCTACACTTAAAGAAATCCCAATCTATCAGAGCCACACGCTCTAGGGACCTAAACCTTGTCATCACAATGAACAAAACATGCTGGAGAGATAGGTTCCTGACGCTAAGACTCACCATACACTGGAATAGACTGCTCATACATGTCAAGCAGAGCGCCGCCTTGGCCCTCTTCAAAAGGAACCTTGATGACTGGATGGGACAGGGGTCCAGGGAAGTAAATATTGTGGGAAGAAATAGTCAGGGAATTGTTATGACTAGGCTTGTATAGGCCCTAGAGCTGATAGCCTAGTACCAACCTATGAACCTATGAAACTATGTGGCTGGGACAGGGGGTAGACATTTTCACTGAATCTGTCAGCTAGCAGGTTGGCTGTTTCTGTGAGTTCAGTATACGAGGTGCCATTAACAACTAGTTCTGCTTAGATCTGGGTTTTTCCTTTAAGGTTTCTGACATAGCTAAAGAAGGGCTTATGGTTATCCTTAGTGAAGAAGGCTATTTTGGATTCATAGTTAGCTTTAGAATGGCTTGCGAGGTGTCTTATTTGCTTGTTTAAGCTGAGGAGGGAATGCTACCAATTCAGAGACTGTTCCTTCCTGCTCTTGGACAGCAATTTCTTTCTCTTACTGTATAACCTGCTAACGATGGATCTCTATCAGGTAGGCTTGTTCTTTCTTGAGGATCTTGTTTTGATCCTATCAGGTACAGCTGAGTCAATAAATTTGTATAGATTCTTATACAAGACATTGGTGCAAATCTCAGTATAGGTGTCCATGCCATCAGTGAGAGCAGGGGCTATGAAGCTATTAATGCCATCATGTATTAGGTTGTAATTGAAATTGGAGAAGTTCTTTAATCTAGTTGCTGCTAATGAGGGGGTCAGATGTTATTGTTACTTCTAATGAGATGATTTATGATCAGACCTCACTAGAGACAACCGCACATATGGGTGGTGCAACGATCACCCATTTTAGTGACTACCAGATCCGGAAAGTTTGGGGCCCTTGTGTGGTCCAGGGCATTGGAGTTGAAGTCCAAGAAACTTTTGGGCAAGTGCATTAGTATATGTATAACTTAGTCAATCTATGGATGGGTAGTCAACTAAGCTATTTCATCATATCTTGAGCGATTCATGTAGTTCCAAGTATGCAGTGTGGGTATTTTGGTTCACGGAGGGGGGTCCTATAACTGGCAATAAGTTGGAAAGGGGTTCTACCTGCAGTCAACTAGACCTGGATTAGTTTAAGGGAATCATTTTGTTTGACCGATCTAGAGGTGTATTTATCTTTGATGAATACTGATGCTCTACCTCCTTTTTTTCTCGCACTTTCAGTTTGTGGTCTGAATGTGTGGAAGGCATTATAACTTGGTATATCTGGGGTGCTTTACGGAGCCTTAATCCAAGTCTGTGTGACTGCACAGATGTCAGCATCTTCTAAGGTGAGGGCTGTTTCCAGTGGGTACAGTTTTAGGTTTAGGCTCCTGGCATTTAGCAGCATAACCTTGAGGTTGCTTTTTTGAAGATATTTTTACATCGGTAATTTTATTGTTTTGGCATTGCCTAAAAAAGCCACTGTGGGGAGGCAAGAGCCTTGGCCAGTAACCAAAATCACAGAGGTGACAGATGAAGACCATCTTTGGCAAAGAAGAGTGGTCTCAAGATTCAGATAATGAAAAAAAGAAAGAAAGGATGAATTTGTTAACATAGCTAGATAGACAGACAGACAGATAGAGAAATATATATATATATATATATATATATATATATATATATATATATATATATATGTACATATACATACAGGTAATTTGTGAGGAAAGTCTACAAAAAAAGTAGGGGGAGCTGGGGGCTTGCCTCCTACTAAAAGTGTTGTTGTACTGTATTTGCAGCAATTTTTCAAATGTGAGAAGAAATGCAGTTTTCGATATTTTAGATACGATTAGTCATGGCTCTTCTGGGTGGGATATGATTAATCACAGTGCATCCCTAATTACATGGCACCGACGTATTTTTAGTAAAGTTAAGCAGTATGATAAGCTGTTACTAATTAACGCTGATCTGCCAAAATTCTATACCTTGGTGACGATCCTTTTGCTGTTACTTGATCCCAACTTTTGCCTCCTTCACTACTCAACTCTCGTGTTTATTAAATAGCATCCATTCACTTTGTAGGCTCTAATTTCTGCCTTGTGACATGCAAATGACCTAATCATATCTAATCAGACCTAATCATATCTTCAATTTGACCAAAAATTGCATTCTTCCAGTTAGTTTCCCCATCAACTAATGAATTACACATATCTGTTAAAAATGTAAGCATTAATTCTTGAAATTCCTTTGCAAAATTTACAATCCTTTGGTATTTAATCTATGTCTTTAGCTGTTCAGCTGCACAGTTTAAATATTGCTTATCCCTTGGTTAAAGTGAGTTTTTGGAAATTCAGATCATATACTTTCTTGAGTTAAATTCCATAAACATTTTACAGACAAAGGAGTAGAAGGAGATTCCACAATGAGTATTAGTTCTACTTTTTGCTACTTTATTTTACTTTAATCATCCTATATGTCTAGCAGATTTATATATTCGAATAAAATACTGCAATGCACAGCTTTTGCTATGTTTGTACAATACGTTGTGATTTAAGTTAAAAGCAGGGAAGGCACTTTGTAGTTTTAAATTTCTAGCCAGTTTATGTTTTGATAAATTAAATAGTGATATGTTTTGTAAGAAGACACATTTGCCACAAATGTGTTTATTTTATTGGAGGTTGTTTCAAATTTGTGTGTCTGTTTTTTTTTTTTTTTAATGTTAGATAGGATTAAAGGAGTATAAAGCAATATTGGAATTAGAAACATTCTGCCAGTTACCTCCACTGCCTTTTGCATTAAGTATGATTTTGACCTATATAACCTGCCAAGCCTGCTGCTTGTTTTGAGAAGAACACATTCTATGTGATGTTTGAAGCTTAAGTTATCATTTGTGATAATACCCAGTAATTTTATGTGACACTTATTCCAATGTTGTTTTGAGAAAATATTTTGAAGTTAGCCTGATTCTTCTTCTTCTTCTTCTTCTTCTTCTTCTTCTTTTTCTTTCGGCTGTTCCCATCAAGGGTCGCCACAGCAGATCAACTGTTTCCATTTCTTCCTGTCCTCTGCATCTTGCTCTGTCACACCAACCGCCTGCATGTCCTCTCTCACCACACCCATAAACCTTATCTTAGGCCTTCCTCTTTTCCTGTTACCTGGCAGCTTCATCCTTAGCATCTTTTTCCCAATATACTCTGCATCCCTCCTCAGCACATGTCCAAACCAACGTAATCTTGCCTCTCTGGCATTGTCTCCAAACCTTCCAACCTGACCTGACCCTCTAATATACTTATTCCTAATCCTGTCCATCCTTGTCACACCCAGTGCAAATCTTAACATCTTCAACTCTGCCACGTCAAGCTCTGATTCCCGCCTTTTTTGTCAATGCCACTGTCTCCAACCCGTATAACATAGCTGGTCTCACTACCCTCTTGTAGACCTTCCCTTTCACTCTTACTGGTACTCGTCTGTCACAAATCACTCCTGAAACTCTTCCCCATCCACTCCATCCTGCCTGTACTCTCTTCTTCACCTCTCTTCCACACTCACCATTAGTCTGAAATGTTGATCCCAAGTACTTAAACTCATTCACCTTTGCCACCTCTACTCCCTGCATCCTCACCATTCCTCTGTCCTCCCTCTCATTCACACACATATATTCTGTCTTAGTCCTGCTGACCTTCATTCCTCTTCTCTCTAGAGCATATCTCCATCTCTCCAGGGTCTCCTCCACTTGTTCCGTACTCTCACTACAAATCACAATGTCATCTGCAAACATCATAGTCCACGGGGACTCCTGTCTGATCTTGTCTGACAACCTGCCCATCACCATTGCAAATAAGAAAGGGCTCAGAGCTGATCCTTGATGTAATCCCACCTCCACTTTAAACACATCAGTCACTCCCACCGCAGACCTCACTGCTGTCACACTACCCTCGTACATATCCTGTACCACTCTTACATACTTCTTTGACACTCCCGCCTTCCTCATACAATACCACAACTCCTCTCTAGGCACCCTGTTATATGCTTTCTCTAAACCCACAAAGACACAATGCAACTCCTTCTGACTTTCTCTGTACTTCTCTACCAACACTCTCAGAGCAAACATCGCTTCAGTAGTGCTCTTTCCTGGCATGAAGCCATACTGCTGATCACTAATCATCACCTCCCTTCTTAACCTAGCTTCCACTACTCTTTCCCATACCTTCATGCTGTGACTAATCAGTTTAATCCCTCTGTAGTTACTACAGCTTTGCACATCACCCTTATTCTTAAAAATCGGTACCAAAACACTTTTTCTCCATTCCTCAGGCATCCTCTCACTTTCCAGGATTTCATTAAACAATCTAGTTAAAAACTCCACTGTCATTTCACCTAAACACCTCCATGCTTCCACAGGTATGTCATCTGGACCAACAGCCTTTCCGTTCTTCATCCTCTTCATAGCTATCCTGACTTCCTCCTTGCTAAATCCACTGCACTTCATGATTCACTATCCACACATCATCCAACCTTCTCTCCCTCTCATTCTCTTCATTCATCAACCCCTCAAAGTACTCTTTCCATCTGCTCAACACACTCTCCTCACTTGTGAGTACGTTTCCCTCATTATCCTTTATCACCCTTACCTGTTGCACATCTTTACTAGCTCAGTCCCTCTGTCTAGCCAATCGGTACAGGTCCTTTTTTCCCTCCTTAGTGTCCAACCTTTTATTCAACTCTTCATACGCCTTAACCTTAGCCTTTGCCACCTCTCTCTTTGCCATGCACCTCATCTCTTTATACTCCTGTCTACTTTCTTCATCTCGCTCTGACAATCCCACTTCTTCTTCGCCATCCTCTTTCTCTGTATACTCTCCTGTACTTCTTCATTCCACCACCAGGTCTCCTTGTCTTCCTTCCTCTTTCCAGATGTCACACCAAGCACCCTTCTAGCCATCTCACTTACTAGCTCTGCTGTAGTTACCCAGCTATTCTGTAACTCTTCACTGCCACCCAGTGCCTCTCTTAACTCTTCCCTGAACATCACCTCACAATTACCCTTTTTCAATTTCCACCATTTGATCCTTGGCGCTGCCCTCACACTCATCCTCCTCTTCTTGATCACCAATGTCATCCTACAAACCACCATCCTATGCTTCCTAACTACACTTTCCCCTGCCACCACTTTGCAGTCTCCAATCTCCTTCAAATTGGCCCTTCTACATAAGATATAATCCACTTGTGTGCATCTTCCTCCACTCTTGTATGTCACCCTATGCTCCTCCCTCTTGTTAAAATACGTATTCATCACAGCCATGTCCATCCTTTTCGCAAAATCCACTACCATCTAACCTTCTGCATTCCTTTGCTTAACACCATACCTACCCATCAGTTCCTCATCCCCTCTGTTCCCTTCACCAACATGCCCATTGAAATCTGCTCCAATCACCAATCTCTCAGCCTTGGGTACAGTCATTACCACTTCATCCAACTCACCCCAAAATTTTTCTTTCGCATCCATCGCACACCCAACTTGTAGAGCATATGCACTAACAACATTCATCATTACACCATCAATTTCCAGCTTCATAAACATCACTCTATCCGACACTCTTTTCACCTCCAAAACACTCTTAGCATACTGTTCCTTCAGGATAATGCCTACGCCATTTCTCCTCCCATCCACACCATGATAAAACAATTTGAAACCGCCTCCGATACACCTAGCCTTGCTCCCCTTTTATCTGGTGTCTTGCACACACACAATATACCAATCGTCCTTCGGTTCATCATATCAGCTAGCTCCCTCCCTATACCAGTCATACTGCCAACATTCAAAGTTCCGACCCTCACTATCACAGTCCTAGCCTTTACCTGCCTTCGGGCATGCCTTATGTTTTGACATTTTCAGGGCCAAATAGTAAATAATAGCTTTTTATCACTTAGTGCTATTGCAGGTTCTACAAACCATGTTTCAATGCAATGGTGCATGTCTTGAGTGATACACTAAAACTGAGATGGAATCAGAGTTATTACTTACTGTTTTGTGCACATTGTTAATATATATCTTAAACATAATATGACTGAGTATAGACCTTTGGGGATATGTACTGCACTTGGCAGATATGAGGAGCAGATATTCTGTCAGTATATCCATTGGAGTCTTCCTTAGATACAACTACCAAGCCAGAATATTGTTTATTCACTCACATCAAGATTAGCTAGCTTTGGTAAAGTAATAGATGTGAAACTGTGTCAAATTAATTTTCGCAAGTCTAAAATGAGTACCTACTAGTTGGTTTTAGGTTCTTTGCTGTGAGATGAAGATAGTAAACTGTTTGATATAAAGTATCAAAGAATTTGTTTAAGTATACATTTTGCATGATTTTTGAGGAAGGTTATAGGATGGCCACTAGGTCTGAAGTTTGACAAGTCTGTTGAATTTCCACCATCATGAAGGGATGTAGATGCGATTTTTTTTCCCCACAGTACAAGGACATTTTTTCCATTATTAATAATGTTTACAAGTACTACTATGGTATAAACAGTGACGTTCATTGAAGATTTCTAGCATTCTCCTGGAAGATTGTCTGGTACTATTGTGGTAGTGTGATTTTTTTTATTTTTTTCAGCATTTTTTAATGAGGATCTGTTTTGAATGAGCTGTTTTTGTTACTTACCAGATAATAATGGAATATAGAGTATTTCTGGACATTTAAGGAGGCTGCTGATACTAGGAAATGAAAATTCATTTTACATGCTATGTTATAGTTTGCCTCTTTGAAAAGCGGGTTTGGTGGCATTAGTTTGCCTTGTCAATGCAGTTCCAAAATTATTTTTGGATTTGTTATGGAGTCCTCTTGTCTCTGTATATCACATTTTATTTTATTTATAATACTTATACTGTTATAAGTTTCCCAATATTTGCTTCTGTTTCCATTCTAGCCATCACATACCACCAACTTGTGTTATTTTGCTTCAATAGTTAACCATAATTCAGGTCTGGGGCTTACCCTTTTCCTAAAAAAGTGCAGCTACACAAGTAAGGATATTAAAAAGGATATTAAAGGATGTTTGAGTAATGGATCAGAATATATATATATATATATATATATATATATATATATATATATATATATATATATATAAGTACAGATATATCTGTCCAGAGAAAATGTTTTCATAGGGGGTCCAGTTACATAATCCAAGGAGGACACTGAAAGTTGCTTAGTCAAACTTTTTTAAGCCTCTTTTTGGTATAGATTGTTATTTTTTGTATTTCTGAGTTTTTCTGGAATCTGCCAGTACCCCTACTTCGGAGACAGTTTTAGGATTACTCGCTAATGTCCGGTTTAGAGTACTTTCATTCATTTTTACTTGGTTCATTTTTTCATCCTGCTGAATATGCTGATGCAAACTAAATAATTTTTTGACTGACTTTAGCTTAAACAGCTTTGTTCTCCTGGTAGATTGAGCAACTGTGTGTTAACATTTCCAAGTATGACTATTGTTTTGTCATTGATATGAGCCATGGTACCACATTTTCAAGTCTTATAATATTAGCTGTTATTATGGATCAGGAGAATATATATGATGGCTAAGATATAAACTGCCATTACTAAAAATAAACATTAAAATTGACTGGAGCTCCTGCATGTTTTCTCTTCTCTCTACATGTCCTTTATGGCACCCACCTCATTTCCATGTATAGTATTATATGAATTTAGGAAGCAATATCTAGTACAGCAACTGTGTGCATCTCTTTTATTTTATTTAGTCAATTCCTGGTAGTTTTTGGCAGCTCCCCTCACTTATATATCTTTATATCAGTAGTGGTTTGAAGAAATCAGTTTTATATCATTTAGAGAAATTGGATACCTTCCTTTACCTAAAATACTGTCAGGTCCGATGAACCTTTCTGCATTTGATAAAACATTTATTTTTAATGAGTGGGATTGAACTGGGGTTATAGGAGTACATTTTACAAATAAAGACTATATATTACTTCAATCATTATCTTGCTTGGTTACTTGAGTATCTGGACAGACAATGTGAATGTGTATCAGTTTATTAATTATACTCTTTTGGTTTTGACTCTAACATTCTCAGCTAGAGCGTATTCTGCGTGGAGACATGCGTGAATGGGCGTACCTTCGTTGAAGGTTGTGCGTCAGGGCTGGTAACTCAGCACGTAAAAATCAACTACCAATCATTAGCGGACCGGAGTTCCGCTGTGGTGACCCCTAACTGGGAAAAGCCAAAAGACACAACAACAACAACTGATTTATTTCTGAACAAAAAAAATATCAGTGCAGTCCTCCATTTAGGATAATGTTAATACACTGTTCTTTCTTTATGAGATAAAACACTTACTGCTTTGTTAATGTTTAGTGCTCCTGTCTGAAAAATGGACAATACTCATCCATCTGTTCTGTTTTCCCAGATATTGCCAGCAATTCATATTATCTGTTGACTACCATGACAGACTTTACATATTTGGTAAAAGTATTCCTGCATTTGTATTGTTTGGTTTCTGTCCTGTTTTAAATCAGATATACCTGTTGCTCAGGCTACTGCAGAGAGCTTGACCTACTGCCAGATGTGATATTGAGAAAAGATAAGTGTTTATTCTCATTTTTTGTCTGCATTTTGATTTAATATCTCTGTAATCTGTACAATTGTACTTCTTCTTCTTGTTTGTCCTCACCCACCCTCCCTGTTCTTGTTTTGGTGTTAGTGTTGATGGCTCTGGAATTGCCAGCCCCTCCTGAAGTCTCTATTTGAACACTCCTCCTGAGTCCATCTCATTTTCTCACTTAACCAAATACAGTGAGATCATATTCTGAGTTTAGCGTTCACTCTACATAATACAGAGAGAAGATTTGAGAAGCCCAACTCACTTAGGTTCTTCCTTAATCTCTTCTTGCACTTTACTAACAAAAAAACAAAAATTCATCTCCTTTTACTGTATTTGTGTTTCCTCCTTCTTTATTTTGTTACTTAATTTTATTTACTCTGCTGCACTTATTGCTGCTTGGTAGCAGCCTGATTAAATTGTAACTGTTATTCTAAGTCTTTTGGTTTAAGCACTTGGGCTTCATACCGGTTGTTTTACATTAAGAAGGTCTGTGGTCTGCGCTGTTGTGGCAGGACAGGTAGCTTACATCCTTCTAAGCTGGGAATTGCTGATTGACAGCTCAGTGTCTACTATTCTAAAAGTGTATTAGTTCTGGTTTAAGCACTTGGGCTTCAGGCCAGTTATTTTACATTAAGAAGGTTTGTGGTCTGCACTGTTGTGGCAGGACAGGTAGCTTACATCCTTCTATGCTGGGAATTGCTGATTGAAAGCTCAGTGTCTGCTATTCTAAAAGTGTATTAGTTCTGGTTTAAGCACTTGGGCTTCAGGCCAGTTATTCTACATTAAGAAGGTTTGTGGTCTGCACTCTTGTGGGAGGAGAGGCTGGATTCTGCCCTTCTGAGTTGGGAATTTCTGGTCACAGGATTATTGTGCCTGCTTATTCGAACTGTTTCTGAAATTGGTGCACCTTGTTGCAGTAGCATAGGACCAGATTCAGGCCTGCTGAATCTAGCTTTGTTTGTATAACTTGAGCACTGATCCAGGCCATCATTTCTGGAGAAGGTTCCCCTGCACCCTAGTAGTGGGAGTGTGCAGTTAGAACTTGTCTGATTGAAGACTGCTAGAATAGGGCTCAGTTTTGAGTCTTTTTCTGGTTAATTGGGTAACTTGTTTAAATCAGATTGGTCGTTTTCTATTATTTTATATATATATATATATATATATATATATATATATATATATATATTGCACTTTATTCATCTGCTTTTACTGTAGTTGTGTTTCCTCCTGCTTTATTACTAGGGGCGTTGACTACAACTCTGAACTGAGATATATAACAATAAGCATCTTTTTATGCGCATTTAAAGTGTTTGCTTTTTATTGTATCTGCTTTATTTTCTGAAAAAAAAAATATATATATATATGTATATATACTTGTTTCCTGCCTTTCTAGGCTAGTATAGTCCAGTTTTCAGGTTAGTGTTGAATTCAGGGCTGTGTTACAGATCTCTGTGTTTGCCCATACCTTACTTGGACAGAAGGAAGTTTTCTGTTCACCTGTCAGTGAGTGGAGCTTTGAGCAGCCTATTTGTCCCTGGAGGAGTGGTTTCATGTCAGAAAGTAGTAGTTTATTGGCCATTTTGGGCTAATTTATATCTCTTTCATTTCCCTGCTATAAAAACTGCATTTGCCCGATTTTGCACGCTGGGCAGCGCCGGTTAGCTAGGGTATAACTATTTCGGGCTCCACAAAGTCTCCTCTTCAATTTTTCCCTTGGAACTACACAAACTTTCAACTTAGGCACTCAAGCCATTCATTTTTCAGCCCGGCACTTGCTCAAAACTCATAGCAAGCACTTATAAAACCTAGCACTACAGAAGGACAAGGCTCTCTATTCGACCTTACCAGCCATTCAGTAAATCAGTTTACTGTACCTATCCAGGCATGTCTAAAAGGCAGTTTCAGGTGTACTCTCCAGTCCAACTGGTGAATCTGGGCATTTTGAGGCAATGTAACAACTGCGTCATGTACACAGACAATGCTCTCCTCCTACCACCAAACACTAATACATGCGAGAGATGCAATTATACAGCCAAACTGGAGGCAAAGCTCTCTCAACCCAAGACTGGATCAGACAGTCAAGAGGAGAAGGGAAACACTGGCATTACATCACCAGTCTCACATAGACCCATTAAACCAGCACTGGTAAAAAAACACATGTAACTACATGAAAACATACTCAGAGGCTCTAAATAAAAATCTGCAAAAGCAACAGAGCCCTCCAAAGCAGACATTCAAGCAACTTCCACCCCCCCCCAACACAAGCCATGAAACCCATGGTTCACAAAACCAGTGTGCCACGCAATCACAGCCCTCAAGGCAAAATAACATACCCAACATACTAGTAATAGGTCACTCTATAGTCAGGCACACTGACGTCCCACTCACTAGGCTGAATAAGGAGAAGGTTACTGTTAGCTACCTCTCACGTGCCAGGATCCGCCACATAACACAAGTATTCAGGTCGCTCCAGAACAAGTACACATATGACTCTGTCATTGTCCATGTTGGTGTGAATGACCTGAGCCATACTTCCCTGCGCTACATGAAAAGAGACATGGAAGAGCTCTCTGATCACGCAGCCCAGGCTGGTATGACCCTGACCCTGAGTAGCATCCTGCCCTCACCAAGAATGATACCATGGTATAAAGAAAAAAATGATCAATTTCAACAATTGGCTAAGTTTCTGGTGTCATTCAAAGGGGATCCAGTGTCTGTCTGCCTGGGATGACATGCTCGACAAGCCACGCTGCTTTGCTAAAGATGGCTTGCACCTGTCACCCTTAGGCTTTCGAATACTGGCCAAGGCTCTTGCCACCCCCATATTGCCTTTTTTAGGCAAGGCTCAAAAGACAAACCCACCACCGTAAATAGCACAAGTAACAAAAATCTGAAGATAATACCACTCAATGCTAGAAGTCTAAACCTCAAAATGCACGCACTCGAGGCACTCCTCAGTATGGAGAAAATCGATATATGTGCAGTAACAGAAACCTGGTTTAAGGCTACAGAGAGCACCCCAGCACTACCAGGCTACAACTCATATCATACATTTCGTCCACAGAACCCGGACCGAAATACAAAAGGTGGGGGAGTATCCATATTCATCAAGGATACTCACACCTGCAGGTTAGTGGCACAACACAATGCTTCAGAGATTATCCACGTGCAACTAACAATGGGCAAAACTGCAATTCAAACTGTAGCTTGCTACAGATCACTCACCATGTCCCAGGACCCCCATTCTGCACTTCTGGAAACACTGGGTAACATAAAGGTCCTACCAAACACCCTAATATTGGGTGATTTCAATGACCCAATCATTAACTGGGAGAGCTACTCAAGTACTAACTCCCTTGCCCAACATTTCCTAGAATTTAAAAACTCAAATGCCCTGGAATAACTTGCCAACACTCCCACCAGAGGTGACAACATACTGGACCTGGTCATCACCAACATAGGCGACCGGTGTTCCACACCGGAGGTCAACCCCTTGCTGGTTAGATCTGACCATAAACAAATCACTTTGGATATCCACATTCCACCCCCACCCCCAGACAATGAAATCACCATGAAAAACTTTTCAAAAGCAAACTTAATATTACTTAAGACGGAGGTGGAAAGTTTCAAAGCCCCCTTGCTAAAGGATAATGCTGCAAGGCACCTACAAGAATGCATGGATCATGCTATTCCAAGCAAAACCAAGACTCATTACTCCAAGAAAAGGAAACCAGTCTGGTGGACCCCTGCCATAAACAAGCTATACAATAGAAGGAGGAAATTAGTACAGAAAAGAGTAAAATCCCAAGAAAAGAAGAAATCCCTAATCAGTATCAGCAAAAAACTACGATCTCTCATAAAATCGTCCAAGGCGAGCTTTGAAAGAAAACTTGCCAAGGACTCCAAAGATAACCACAAGGCATTCTTTAGCTATGTCAAGAATCTAAGTGGCAATGCTCAGATCTGCTCAGAGTTAGTGCAGAATGGCACAAAATACACTGAACCAACCAATAATGCCAACATCCTGGCAGACGGGTTCAGTGCAAACTTCATCCCCCTCTCACCCCCAAAAGGGCCCATAACCATACCAGAAGAATGTAGAGCCCGTGAAATCACAGACACTCAGGTTAAAATAGCCGTCTCCAAAGCCAAAAACACAGCATAAATGGGACGGGACGGTGTCCCAGGCTGCGTCCTACACAAGCTCAAAGATGAACTAACCCCTCACCTAAACACACTGTTCAAACTCAGCCTCTCCACAGGCTACATACTCATAGAGTGGTGCACAGCAACAGTTATTCTGCTCCACAAAGGTGGAGCCACATCAGACCCCAGGAACTATAGCCCTATAGGCCTGACTAGCTTGGTCTGCAAGGCTATTGAGTGCATCATCATGGAACCCATTAACAGAGACATTGGGAACCTCCAAACACTGGACCCTACCCAGTTTGGCTTTGTTAAGGGCAGATCATGCCTCCTAAACCTGGCGGACTTCTTTGAGACAGTTACCAAGTCATTAGATGAGGGAAAGGTGGTACACACAGCCTACCTAGACCTTGCAAAGGCCTTTGACACTATTCCCCATTCTGGTATTATAGACAAGCTCTCCAGCCTGAACATAAACCCCTATGTCACAAGATGGATTGCAAATTGGCTCACGGACAGAACCCACATGGTGAGAGTTGCGGGAGCTAGGTCTTACTCTAAACCGGTTACAAGTGGCATTCTCCAGGGTTCAGTCCTAGGACCCCTCCTGTTCGGCATATACTTCTCAGAGGTACAGACAGGCACAGGAGGACTATGGCTGACCAAGTTCACAGACGACTGCAAACTAGGGGCTATAATTGACTCACTGGCTGACAGAGACATCCTCCAAAAGGGTCTCACTGAGACAGATACCTGATGTCAAAATCATGGCCTCAAGCTAAATGCCAAAAAGTGCATAGTTATTCCCTTTGGAAATAAAGTTCCCACAAACTACCACATAGGTGGTAGTCCCCAAGTAGATAGTAATCTCTCCTTTGATAATCACATTGCCAAAGTGGTTAGAAAATCCTTCTACGTGGCCCACCTTATCACAAAAGGGTTCGCATCCAGATCAAAAGAGGCCATTGTGCCCCTCTACTTATCACTCATCAGACCATTCATAGAGTACAACGCCCCATTTGGGATGTACCTTACAAGACACCTGCAACAGCTGGAAAGACCACAGAAGTACCTCACCAAGAGGATCACTGGCCTCAAACAGATGCCCTATGCAGCTCGACTGAAGAAACTCCAGCTGTACTCTGTTGCATACCATCTGCTCAGAGGTGATCTCTGCCAGATATTTAAGGCCATGTCCAACCCAGAATTGATGAACATGCTCCACCTAAAGAAAACCTTATCCCTTCGAGCCACACGCTCTATGGATCTAAACCTCACAACAACAATAAATAGGATGTGCTGGAGGGATAGATTCCTGTCCCAGAGACTTCCCATGCTTTGGAGCAAGATTCCAATCTACATTAGGCAGAGCTCCTCACTAGCACTCTTCAAGAGAAACCCTGACGAGTGGATGAGAAACAGAAAGTTTACCCTGGGGATCACTTCAGTGGCTCTGCTGGGCAGAGGTACAGGGAACTAATCTAACTGGGCGGTGAAAGCCAACACATTCTGGCTAGGCTTATAAATGTCTTCGGGCAGATAGCCTAGTACCTACCTATGAACCTATGAACCTATATTAATTTATTCATTTACTACATTTTTCTAATCCTCCAGTTTTTGATAATAATTATAGCCTTAACTGCATAAAGTCCATGATGACATAACCCTGTTTTCAGATTTTTTTTCTGTAATATCTTACTGTACTGGTTATACCCTCAAGTGCTATATAGATATCTCTCTTCTCTTGTCTAACACATCAGTTACCACTTTCCACATGTGATGTGTAGATTCCTGCTCAGTGTACAAGTATTCTTCCACATGCTTAACTCAAGGCCATGTAATCTATGTAATCATTTGTGGGATTAGACCTATTTTTTTAAATTTCTCTTTTCATAAATCTCCAGTGAAAGTTAATTGTCTTGTACTTGCTGTAGATTCACAGGCAGATTCACAGAGATTCCTACGATACTGAGTTTTATGACTACCAATACCTTGCCAGTACCATCAGGCTACACCTCCTTTTTCCAGAAGGGCCATACCATTAAATCCCAAAGGAAATTTGTGAATGCCCATCCAGTCATCTGGTTTATGTTTAAAGGAAGGCAGTGAGTTCCACTACTTAACATGCAGAGAAAGTTTATTCCCAAGGTTTTAGAAGCTAAACTGATTATGTACACATCCAGTAAACATGACTGAACCAAAAGTGCTAGCCCCTCTCTTGTTTGAGTGTTAAAGTTGTGATTCTCAGAGAAGAAAATATATATATATATATATATATATATATATATATATATATATATATATATATTTAATTACCCAATCCAGACAGGTCATATAAAATACTAAGGACTTATTTTAGCATTTTAATAGCATAAAACAGGTGCATGTATTTTGCTGATACCACCAAGTACACATACATAGGTACACTTATGATGTCTTTTATTACTTATAATTTACAAGAAACAGTCAGAAAAATCAATCTGTGTTTGCTTCCTTTAGCCTTCAGAATAATTTAAAATTCACTGTGGAAAGACATAGGCATGTGCATGTGTGAGCATGCACATGCGCGTGCACACACACACACACACACACACACACACACACACACACACACACACACACACACACACACACACACACACCCTAAAATAAGGGCATCAAAATGGCATGTAAATGTGTTTTATTCACACACACCAGCTTTAAATCGTCCTTGTGCCGAGTTTTAAGTGGTCATCATCAGGTATTACATTTAGCATCATATTTCACAGTATATAATTCCATGCTGCATACCATGGAAATGGCATAACAGCTTTTACAAATTACCACACTCTGCTTCACATCTCAGAATATAGAACTTCAGGCTCCATGCAATGAGAAAACCATAATGGCTTTCAAAAACACCAGTATGAAGAATATTTTCTCAGATGTGGACATCATAGCTGAGACAGTAAGGTCCTCATTCTGAATAACATGTTCAGAAGTGTACCGATACACATATTTGGTGTCTTTAATGTTGGTACAATGAAAAGATTTGAGTTTCTACGCTATAATAGTAAATAAACAATAATACATACTAACTTTTTTCTGTTACAAACATTAACTGAATTATTAGCTTTGTAACTTTATCTGTATTATGCAAAACATAACAGTATAATAAAGATACAACACAATTCACTTTATTTCACCAGGTACCGTATTTATGCACTGCTATATAATATGCATATACCTTCATATTGTGATAACACTCCATCTAAACATATTAGTGACCTCACGAAGACCCAGTATGACAAAAAGAACACCCCTCCCCATCTTATCAAGTTCCAGATCTTTAACTACAGTGATTTGTACCCTTAACAGATGGAATCATCACAAATGTTTGCAGAGTCTCAGAGAGGTGTTAGTAGAGGGATAATACAGTTAAAGGTTTCACACATAATGAACAATTCAAAATAAACTAATATTCCAATTTCTAATCACTCACTTCTCCTGCTTCCCTTTCTCACTCATTTCACTAAATTCAGAGAACATCAATACATTCTGCATTCCATTATCTAGAGCTGATTCAACATACGTAATATATGCTAAATACTTTCTTGAAGGTGGGTGAAGTATTTAAAGTAGCCACACAGAAACACCCTACTAAAAAAAAGTTGTTGCTGGTACTTTTCCAAATTATTTTCAGTATAAGTAAACGTCTGCATCTACGACTTATGGTGTAATGGAATAAAGGAGTCGTCAGCTTAGAACAGTGAATTAATATAGCAATAACCCACGCCTGGGTGTGGGTAATGGTTAGGCATTGTATAATATATATTTTTCAGCCAAAAAAAGCATTACTTTTTAGGAGGTAAAAAACAGATATTCATGTACATTGATGCAGTTCCAGTTTGTCAATTAGTGAAGTAAAAAAACATGCACTTTTAATGGCCCAGTTTATGATTAGGCTTTACAGTATAACTGAAAACAGCACAAGCAGGTCACCTGTAAATATTGCAATAATAAGATGGTGTGCATGTGTTTTTGAAGAAGTGTTGAGTCTACAAGTAATTTCTTTTCAACACACAAATGCAATGACTCACTGCTTAGATGAACAAGTTAACTCATATCCTTTCTATAAAGAGGCTCTGAGAATGCATACTCAGTGACAGAATACAATTCACACCTCATTATTACCCTCACAGTGTGTGAATTAAAATCACCACAAACAGAATGAAACAATGCAGTAAAAGGAAATGCCATCACAGTGCAAGTCATTTTCAGAAAAGGATATGCCATCAAGCAATCACATATGTCATCTTCAGAATCTTTTAGTTACATAAGTATTGTTTTTTTCTCTTACATGGACAGTGTAATCACAGATGACATATTCATTAAAACTGAGGCCAAAAGTTACCATTGTTGCTATCTGGGCACATTCCATTTTTCTATATAAATTTATTAACACATTATTGCAAATATGTTATTATTTTTTTTGCAAGACATCAATAAACTCTACGTTTAGCTGGAAACTTCATGAGATCATTCTGATTTTGTTAAAAGTGGCACAAGTTTATAGAATAAGGATGTTTGAATCTTTGCTAACATACCTGCTGAAGTAAAATAAGCAATAGGGTTAATTGTCTTCACCCCAAATCAAATAACCTTATTTTTAAAAGAAATATACATTTTCATTTAAACAGAAGCTCTAAATTCTGTTTTGGTGCAGTATGTGAAAAAACAAAACAGCATAGCTTGACTATGTGTATACCACTCAACTTCATAGTGCAACAGTTCTGAACAAAGACAAAAGTAACGGTGAGACAGGGGCCCCAAAATCAGCGTAAATTTTAAACATTGCTTTATAAACTTAAAAAGTTGCTAGAATAACAGGCGCTGTATTAGCATGCGTTTTCTGAAGGATATGAAGTCTGAAACTCAAATGACTGCCATTATTTAGTGATGTCGGTCCTTGTTAATGTGCCAAAACAACACAAAGTTTCTATGGAACAGATCAAAATAGCAGGCAAAAAAAAATCTGGACATTCTGTGAAATTCTAGATAGCTGAGAAGTACGATTATGTATCCAAACTAATTATGCAAAGTGTTAGATTTTTGTACAATGTTTCCAGAGAGCTCTATTTTGTGCAATATTCTCTGATTGTTTTGATTTTATTTTTTTCAAAATTGCAACTAAAAACTGCCAAATTATCTTTCTGAAATGGTAATGACAGCAAGTTCTACTTATCTATAAATATTCAAAGAAGTCTATATTGTTTACATACTTCCTAAGAAAAAAGTGATTGCTTTATATGACTTACACCGCATTCAGCGCACACTTACAGTCTGGTATGCCACTTAATCATCAGTCCGCCAACTATAAGTGTTAGAGTAGTTAAGCTACTGAAGGACTAGCTTACATTCAAAACTAGTTTCTGCAACACATGAAAATCCAGGTTTTCTTAATTGATAATACAGTTAGGCATGCAGGGTTTCCTCCACAGTTGGCTGACACTCACCATATGGACTCAGAAGCAAGAAAGTAACTTAGAAAGTGAGGTCTATACTTAGTAGTATGTATCAGCTGGACTTAGGCACTGAATAGTCTTTTTGCTTGTGTAGTTTAAAAAAAAAAGTTTCAGAAAAGTATTCCATTTAACTGGGACCATCACCCCACCCCTTAATATCAGGAAAGAATACTGTCTATAAAGAATTTGGAAGAAATCTTTTTTCCCATCTGATAGTAACACACACATTATTACTTTATGGGCAAAGACTGGTATGTCCTCCATACACAAATTAATTACATGGGCTGGGATACGAGCTACAGACCTCTTCTCCTAGGAAATCAGTTGACTCATTGTCGCCTAACCCTACAGATTATCTCTATAAATCTGTCAGACATGTTGTTTTCTTATACAGCCTTTCTTCTTTTTAATTGACAAAACATTTGCCTTATTCTTCACTGATTTTAGGCAATATCATGCCACCCCATATTTTTTCCTAAGATTATTAAATGTAACTGTATCAGTCGCTCCTGTCACCTATCTCCACATTCATTTATACATGTATTATTTCTTAGCTGAATTCCTAGCATCTTTATCTCTATTTCCATACTGTGTTACCCTAACTGTACATAACTCAACAGATGGTCTCACCAAGGCCTTAAAATCACTTTAAGTTCCGACTCACATAATGTCTGTATGGCCACTGCCTTACAGCTTGCATAGTGTAGTGAAATGGCAGTGTATGTATAATCCCATACAATTTCCTTAACAGTTTCTTTGAAGAACACCTTGTTAAGCATATTCGCAGACCCAGTCCTCTTTATATCAGCATGTATATCATTGTATTTCCCTTAATTTTTGTGTCTTTCGGCTTTTCCCGGTTAGGGGTTGCCACAGCGGAACTCTGGCCTGCTAATGATTGGCAGTAGAGTTTTACATGCTGGCTTGCCGGGCCTAAAGCACAACCTTCAACGAAGGAACGCCCATTCACGAATTCCACCTTTTTGTCCATTTCTTCACTTTCTTTATATGTTGTCCAAAGGTTCTGCTTTAATTTGCAACCATAGCCCATCATTTTGAAACATCGTTTAACTTGACTGTGTTACCCCTTAGCAATCCCCCTTACGCGCACGCACACACACACACACACACACACACACACACACACACACACACACACACACACACACACACACACATTGAAGTGTCTGTTCACTGGCTGTAGATGCAACAGTGCAAAATCCAAAATAGGGACCTGCATTACAAAAGAAAAAGGCAGATAGGACTAGCAATAGTGCATCTCAAATCAGGGCACTGTGAATTAAATATTTCATAGACATCATACAGTGTACTCAAGTAGCTTTGAATGACAGTGAATGTTTATTTTAAATTGTGGAACAAGAATACATGCTGTCTGTGATTCCACAAGTCTTAATAATCTCAATATATTAGGTGTTTTTCAGTAGACTTCAGTATAACATCCTTCGTCGCTCCATCATTTTCAGTAACACACATATTTGTGAACTGGAACCCAAACATCAGCAGTGGACACGTTCAGATATCCAGCCATTTATGGTGATGATCTTGTCAAGCAGTAAACAGAAAGCAGTCATTCTCATTATCAGGTACGCTAAGTGCCTTAATGCCAGGAACAAAAACACCCTACAGGTCTCAACCCAGAGTTAAGCAGAAGTGCTGTGAGTCTCTGTATCAGGCAGCAAGTCCTGCATGGTTTGGTTACTGCTACATATATTGACCACTTCAGTTCCAGAACAAGTCAGTTGGCAAAATATTTAACTCTAGGCACTACTTCAGTTTTAACCCTAAGTCAGAATATACCGGGTGCAAACTTCTTTTAGGGTCCTGCAGCTGTCTGTAGAAAGAAGGCATTTCATCTTTGTTATTGGTCAAGAAGTAGTTTTCTGGTCATTAGTTGTCATTTTCTTATGAAGAGGAATACAAAAACTGTGTGGCTAGTTTGCAGAGAATGATAACAGAAATACTCCAAAATGAGTTACTAATAAAATAAAGAAAAAATTGTCAAATGCTAACCTTTGTGGTTCACACTGCCAAGTTCAAAAAGTAAGGAGAATCTACTTTGCCAGCACACCTTTCCAGCTATATTATTAACTCAAGAAAAAATAACAAGCATAATCAGCAAGCCTAAGGAACCTTCAGTGATTCACTGGACAAGTATAGCTGCACTTCAGTCCAGAACCTGATCATGACCAAATTGGGCACTAGGCAGGGGAATGAACCAAGCCCCACTGCCTGTAGCCATTGCGGTGTCCCATTACTGGTCTATCATCCCCTAGTACCACAAACCTGCTCAAAACTGTCAGCTTGCACACTATTTTCTTTTTACTTTTGAAATGAAGGCAGCGATATCAATTTCATTTAAAACTTTTAATCTGAATATCTTTTGTTGACCAGGTTAATCTCACTAGGTTAGTGTTGTCTTTGCAGGGGGGACCCTTGGTGGTATTTATACTACTAGGGGACATTTGGCTGGTGCATTGGGGAACTTCTCCCTAGCCTTTTCATAGCTCAGGTGGATGTAAAAGAGTTCACAATACCTACCATTAATACAGACAGATAGGGCCCCAGTAAACACCTCACTGAACGAATACCACACACATCTATTAAAGTACACTACAGTATTAGCAATCTATCAGCATGATGAGGGAGTAGAACCTGCAGCCTTCTACACTAAAGACAAGCAAACCACCTGTTGTGCTACTAACACTGGAATAAAGATGTATAGCACAGACACTGATGGCCATTTGCTAAACAAAATCTTGCACATTGTAAACAGACTTAGCATGAGCAAGAGTAAACTTCTCTTCCCTTGAAGCTCATATTTCTTGAAAATGCTTTGAGACTCACATTCATTGAAAATGCATTGAAACTCACATTGCACCACTGCAGTTTTGAATATTTTTACCCAGGAGCAGCCTTAGGTCAACTGGTGCCCTAGGCAAAAGGGCTCCATGGCGCCCCCCCACCACACTACCCAGTGCCCCCATCCTGGTCTACCTACTCAAATAAATACTGGAAAGGTGCCCCTGCTAGAGCGTCCCCTTAGGCGGCCGCCTAGTTGGCCTATGCCTAAGGCTGGCTATGTTTTTACCATTAAACAGTAAAACTAAATGTATGAACCAATAAAATACAAAATTACCCATTTCAGTACATTTCAGTAAATTCTTATGACTAAGTCAGCAGTCTGGTAGTTAGTACAGAGGATTAAAGCCCTTATCTCCTATAGTCAAGGTACAGTGTTTGAACCTGGGCAAACTAGTTAACTAACCTGCTATCTCTAAGTAGGGAATTTCACTCAAAACACATGCACTAGGGCATGAGTACTTGTTGAATAAAGGAATCCTGGTCTATGGCAAAACTCTGTTCTCCAGTTCACACATTTGAGAAATAAAATGGCAACCCTAAAAGGAAGTTCTAATTTTTAAATCCTGCACATTACTGTGCACCCACAGACTGCAGATGCAGAGTCTGTACTTACTTAGAGAAATGCATTTTTTAATTGTTTAATTAAACAAAAATTAAATGTTGTGGCACCCCACCCTCCCCCCAGGCAGCAGGTCCTATGCAACTGCCTAGGTCCCCTAGTGCTGGATCCAGCACTGCTTTAGTCTCTTTTCCATTGACAATGTCTTGGTAAATATGTTTCCTACTTATAATGTGAACATTCCCCTTTCCGTGTACTACTCTGAAAAACTGGTGTGATACTAGAGACATTATATGTATTGTTTGTCAATCTGAATATAGAAAAGCTTTCATGTATTAATCTAAGGATTCAAAATGGCTATAGGATTCTGGATTAAAAACAATCAGTCTTTCTGTTCTTATACAGACAAATAACCTGCAACCCTTCACACAAGCTGCATATAATCCCTTCTCTTATCATTCATTTAATGAAAGAAGAGACACATCTATCTCTATGCCCAGGTGCACTACACAGGACTTCTAACACTGAAAAACCTGCATCAGGAAAGAAATTAAGAACTTCTTTTAGTAGCACACTCAAGAATAAATGTGCCAAACTGATCCAAACTGAAACTATGGTTGCAGTCTCAATGGTACATAAGTGTGAGTCAGACATCAGTAGGGGTAGGGAGTACCCGACAAGAATTAAAATTAAATCTGATGTAACAAAATGTCAGCTGATATCTTCTTGGTATGGGACCCATTACGGCCATTCATTCAACATATAAGACATCTTCAAAATAGCACAGATTATCTAGACGTTTGGCTTGGAGCCACCTGACATGTTATTTAATTGGACTATATGAATAACTGATTTTTATCTATTGCCTCAGTGAAAACAGTGTAGCTACTGGAAAGCTTACGGCATTTACAAAAGAGGCAGAAGTAGCCATTTACTCTAGTCTAACATCTATATTTGTGTTATTCATTTAAGTATTAAACATAATGGATATGACCAGTATAACAATAATCTTAAAACATTTGCTGTGACATCAATGACCTCCTTCTAAGTACAGATACGATGAGCCAGAATGCCAAAAAGGGAATTTCTGTGAATCTGTAAAAAATGTAAACAAAAAAGTCATTTTTGGGTGAGGGCCTTTTTGTCCCCCACTCTTTATAAAGGAGGAACCCCTGATACCATCTTAAATATTATCACTTCCAACATCATTGCATTCTGGAGAATGGGGAGGAATAGCTTTGTGATAAAATCACACTGGCCATTCCACCAGGCAGAAATAGTCAAGATAGTGTTAGTTGATGACCGGCTGCACTACTCCAGAAAATCTGAAAGTAATGATTAATATTAAAATGTCATGGACATGGTTCATGAGACAGCCAATGGACAATAATGCAAATTCAAACAGTTGTAGGTAAAGATTAACTTCACAGGATGCAATTATACAAGTACAGTACCATTCAAACAGTTTTTAACAAACTAGACAGCCTTGAAAATGCTTATAGTAAGTAGCATTAGTACAACACTGGTTAAACAGAAAGGACACACACTTTTTTAGAATAAACAAAGTAAGCTTAGATGAAATAACTATCAGTTAAGTACCACAAGGATAGGTATTTAGACCATTCATTTTCACTGCCTATACAAATGGCAGTGAAAGAAGTTTGAAAAGTATTAAGAGATTGAATTCTGCAATTTTTGCTAACAACACAAATCTCTGCAAAACTTGGAAAAGTTGGAGGTACAGTCCCTAATATACCAGCTTAAACTGCATGTCAAATAAGGCATTTGTGAGAGTGGGATGTTGCCATAATGATTAAAGTGTTTGCCTTAAAGACAAAGTGCAGAGTTTGAGTCTCACATGGGGTAGTTAGCTAGGCTTAAAATGACCCACAAGGGTAGTTAGCCTACTATTATTCTATGAACCTATAAAGTAATGACCCAGAAAAAATGTAAATCAGTGGAGAGAGCGCAATAAGAAAAGCAGGCAGAAGCTGTGGATTTCTTATATCAGATGTCAAAAAGGTAGTTAAGCAACATGCCAAAACATTAAGGATGCTATTTGGGATAATGCCATGTACTGGACAGGCAACAACTTCTATAAATAAGAAGTTATTATACTATCCAGACTGGCAAGATCCATCTGAAGTAGTAAGTGCATTGTAATGCAAGATATGAATGGACAGAGATGAAAAGGGAACACAAAACTTAGCTCTCAGCCTTCAATCTTCAAAATGAGGAATGCTACTGTAGATCAATATGTATGTATACCTTTAAGAAGCTTTCTAGGGGCTTGCACAAGTGAATAAATACTGAGCATGTGCAAGCCTGACTGCCATTTTATAGTAAGCTGTTGAGATGTAGGTATGTATATCTGTGTAGTCTGTCTGTTAATCAGTTTGTCAACTTCCCTGCATTTTCATCTTCAATAAGAAACAAGACGACTGACAACTACCTCTTATAATGTGGTACAAATGGG
The DNA here is from genome assembly GCF_019279795.1 of Protopterus annectens. Classification (NCBI taxonomy): domain Eukaryota; kingdom Metazoa; phylum Chordata; order Ceratodontiformes; family Protopteridae; genus Protopterus; species Protopterus annectens. Next base: position 372,835,936 of record NC_056729.1, on the reverse strand, counting down.
AAAAATGTGGAACACTTATAACAGCTTACAGATGGTAAAATGTGTTACTTCATACATATAAAAAGTTCCTTTGATTAATTAATGTGATTCAGTATTGTTTCTCAGGGTCATCGCTTAAAAAATATTCCTATCACTAAATGTGTGACAGATCTTTTCAATTTTTAAACTGACGAACATGGTCTTTTTAGAATTCAAAACAAGAAAGGTTCCTCATAATGAAGCACACTTGAGAGGTATACCTGGAAGCAAAATGAGCAGAACAAAAGCAGAAAAAATGAAATACATTATAATCAATCTGTTTTCCAAAAAGCAGACGCACACACACACACACACACACACACACACACACACACACACACACACAACACATATATATAAATGGGATTACCTAAAATGATCTATAAAAGCATATGATCAACGAAAATACTGACAGCAAAATAACTAGATTGAAAAACATGTAGCTTGACTCCAAGTAGACTTTTCTCTATCTGTTAAACCTAGCACTTGCTCCTACAGTACTTATTACCTTGATACGGCACTCTTATAGATAGCACCCCAAAAAGGCAACCCCCATTTCTCATCTCTTTTAAAGTTTTTGTCTAGTCCTTCTAGCATGTCGAGGGATCAGTTGCTAGTGTCCTCTCCTGCTCAGCTGGTGAACCTGGGAATATTGAGGCAATGTTACAATTGCCTCATGTACACAGACAACCCTCTCCTCCTCCCACAAAACACAAATACATGCGAGAGATGCAACTATGAGGCTGAGCTCTCTCAACATAGGACTGGCAAGACCAGTCAGGAGGAGAAGGTTACCACACACACTATAGACCCAGTCTCACATAGTACCATCACAACCTCAAATCATACACATAAACACACAAAGACATACCTGATCAAAAATCTACCAAAACAGCAGAGGCCACCAAAGCAGACACCCAAACAACCACCACCTCAGAACACAACACCTGCAACACATAGACCTCACAGTCAGAGTGTCAAACAGTCACAGCTCTTAAGGCCAAACACAATGCCAGACACACTAGTCATTGGTGACTCCATAGTCAGACACACTGCACCAGACTGAGTAAGGAGAAGGTCACAGTAAGCTGCCTGTCGGGTGCTAGAATCCGCCACATAACGCAAGCACTCAGGTCTCTCAACAGCAGGTACAAATATGACTCAGTCATTGTCCACGCTGGTGTAAACGACCTGAGACTCCTGACTACATGAAAAGAGACATTGAGGAGCTCTCTGATTATGTAGCCCAGGCAGGTATGACCCTGACCTTGAGCAGTATCCTACCTTCACCAAGAATGATGCCACAATACAGAGATAAGATGATCAGCTTTAACAATTGGCTTAAACTCTGGTGTCATTCAAAGGGGATCCAATGTCTGTCTGCCTGGGATGACATGCTGGACAAGCCACGCTGTTTGCTTGCACCTGTCACCCCTGGGATTCCGGATATTGGCAAAGGCTCTTGCCACCCCATAGTGCCTTTTAGGCAAGGCTCAAATTCTAAACCTACCACCCTAGAACACAAAAAGGAAAAAACTAAGGGTAATGCTGCTCAATGCCAGAAGTCTAAATCTCAAAATGCACGCACTGAGGCCCTTCTCAGTATGGAGAACATCAATGTCTGTGCAGTGACAGAAACCTGGTTCAAGGCTCCTGAGAGCACCCCAGCACTATCAGGTTTTACCTCTTATCATGCCCCCAAAATCCGGACAATACCAAGAAAGGAGGGGGTATCCATATTCATCAAAGACACCCACACCTCAAGACTGGTCGATGCATCGGAGACCATCCAGGTGCAATTAACCATAGGCAAGACTGCTCTGCAAATTGTAGCATGTTACAGGCCACCCTCACAAACTCAGGAACCTCACATGGCCTTCCTGAAAACACTAGAGGATAAATGTATCACCAAACACCATCATACTAGGTGACTTCAATTACCCTAATATAGACTGGGAACACTACTCAAGCCCAAACACCCTAGCCCAAAAGTTCCTGGAATTCATAAACTCAAATGCCATGGAACAACTAGTCACCATCCCCACAAGAGGAGAAAACATACTTGATCTCATCATCACGAACATGGGAGCACAATGTTCAACACCGGAGTAGCCCTCACTGGTGAGATCAGATCACAAACTAATCTCGCTGGAGGTCCTCATCCCACCCCCACCTGAAATAAAAGACCACAGTAAAGAACTGCCGACTTCACACTTCTAAAGACTAGTGTGGTCTCCTTTAAGGCCCCCAAGCCGCGGGAAAAACAGTACTCTGAATCACTTACAAATGCCTTCTACCAGCACCTGCAGGACTGCATGGATAAGGCAATCCCAAGCAAAACAAAGACTCTTTGTACCAAAGGCAAGCATCCACTCTGGTGGACCCCAGCCATAAACAAACTCTACAACAAAAGGAGGAAGCTACTACAAGATAGAGCAAAATCCTTAAAAGGTAAGACACCCTTGATCACTATAAGTAAAACTAAGAGCTCTCATAAAATCATCCAAAGCAAATTTTGAGAGAAAAATAGCTAAAGACTCAAAAGACAATCATAAGGCCTTCTTTAGCTATGTTAGAAACCTGGGAGGAAACTCCCAGATATGCTCAGAACTAGTTCAAAATGATGTGAAGATTACTGATCCTACAGACATTGCCAACATACTGGCTGACAGGTTCAGTGCAAACTTCTCCCCCCCCAAAGGAGAGATATCTATACCTGCAGCCCCCAAACATCTCCAACGCCCAAGTGAGAACTGCTCTCTCCAAACCAAAAAACACAGCATCCATGGGACCTGATGGTGTCCCCGGCTGTGTGCTCCACGAACTCAACGAGGAATTAAACCCACAGCTAGGACAGCTGTTTAATCATAGTCTTACCTCTGGATGGCGCACTGCAACTGTGGTCCCACTTCACAAAGGCGGTGCCTCCACCGACCCTGGAAATTACCGCCCATTAGCTTGACAAGCCTTATCTGCAAAGCCATGGAGAGGATCATAATGGACCTCATAAATAAAGACATAGGAATTTGCAGACTTTGGATCCATCCCAGTTTGGCTTTGTCAAAGGCAGATCATGCCTTCTAAACTTGGTTGACTTTTTGAAACAGTCACCAAAGCCATTGATGAGGGAAAGGCAGTCCATACAGCCTACCTCGATCTGGCGAAGGCCTTTGATACAATACCCCACTCGGGTATCATTGAAAACTCATCAGCTTAAATGTTAACCCATACATCACAAGATGGGTTGCAAACTGGCTGAGTGACAGAACCCACAGGGTCAGAGTTGCTGGCGCCATGTCAGACTCAAAGCCTGTCACAAGTGGTGTACCACAGGGCTCAGTCCTGGGCCCACTCTTGTTTGGCATCTACTTTTCCAAGTACAAGCAAACACAGGAGGGTTATGGCTGACAAAGTTTGCAGATGACTGCAAACTGGGCCATAGTAGAAAACACATCTGACACAGATATCCTTCAGAAGGGTCTCACAGAAACGGATAACTGGTGCCAGAGCCATGGCCTAAAGTTAAATGCCAAAAATGCATAGTCATACCCTTCGAAAACAAGGTTACCCTAGCTACCAAATAGGTGGCAATCCACTGAGTACAGAAGAAGTTATCAGGGACCTGGGGACCCAGGTTGATAGTAGTCTGTCATTCGACACCCATGTAGCTAAAGTAGTTAGGAAGACCTTCTACATTGCCCACCTTATCATGAAGGGATTCTCATCTAGATCAAGGGAGGTCATAGTCTCCCTATACTCATCACTCATCAGACCAATGATTGAGTACAATGCCCCATTCGAATGTATCTGACCCGACACTTGCAGCAGCTGGAGAGGCCACAAAAGTTCCTCACCAAAAGGATAAAGGGTCTCAAACATCTGTCCTATGCTGCCCGACTGAAAGAACTCCAGCTCTATTCAGTCGCTATCACTTGCTCAGAGGTGACCTTTGCCTAACATACAAGGCCATGTCAAACCCAGATTTGATGAATATGCTTCACCTCAAAAATCTAGATCCGTCAGAGCCACAGAGACTTAAACCTCGACACGGCTATTAATAGGGCGTGCTGGAGGGATAGATTCATCACCCAAAGACTCCTATGCTGTGGAATAAAATCCCGGTATATGTGAGGCAGAGCACCTCGCTGGCCTTGTTCAAGAGAAATCTTGACCAATGGATGGGAGATCGCAGATATACCCCAGGGATTATCTCAGTGTCACTGCTCAACAGAGGCACAGCAAAATAATGGGTATAGTTCCCCATACTAAAGGGGTGGCGTAAGCCACAAAACTATGGGCTAGGCTTGTAAATGCCCTCGGGCAGATAGCCTAGTATGAACCTATGAACCTATGAACCTATGTAAACACAAAATACTGGCAAATTCTAACCACATTCAAAACCAATGTTTTTGCAGGGGGCAAGCCACCTGCACCCCCCACACATCTGTCAATATATATATATATATATATATATATATATATATATATATATATATATATATATATATATATACCAACTTCATGATCACAATACAGGGGGGCACAAACCCTTCCGGCGATATTGCAGTTGAGGGCCTCACCAGTTCCTTTCGCACAGAAGTGGGCGTGTCGCAAATTGAGTGACAACCCGGTCTGCATATTACTTGGGGTTTTCGACAAACTGGCAATAAATTCTATATATTTTTATTTTTTTTAACATTTTAGGTCGATTAAAACTTGCCATTATACACAATATGTGCATATCAAAGTTCAGTCATGCTGCAACACCCTGTAATACTTAAAGACTTAACCCCACAACTGAGTGAAAGAAAGAAGAAGCGGTTACACGTCCGTTACGATTGCGTGCTGTACTGACAGCACATAACCGTTCAAAGTGTCAGTATGAGATTTTGGTGACTGGTTGACTATTAAAAGCACTGTGACAACGGAAACACTTTAGTTTAAATAAGAAGCTATTATGTTGTATCAAATCCATAATTTAGCAGTTGGCAGTCCTCTTAAGAAACTGAAATACCCCAAGGTCGAGAAAGTTTTTTTTTTTTTGTTTAAATGTCGGTTCACGCCATACCGGTAATTTACTTTCAGTTTACTGTTATATTTACTATCCTATTACAATGTCAAGTGCACTTTATTTTTTCCTTCGGTTGTACATTGGGAGGGAATGCATATTCATGAATGACATATCACTGGGGGTGGGTTTTGGGCGTGGCTTGCTACTGTGCATCTGGTGAGGCCCACAACTACAGTATCGCCACCCTTCCCTAGTATAACTTCAGTTTTGTCAGTAATTTGTGTTTAGATGTTTTTCAGTTTAGATATTTGCAGTTTACACATTTTGTTGTCAATATTTTTACTGCCAATCTTGTGCTGTTCTAGATCATTGTTAGGCAATCCCATACATATATGAATCATAGGAAGTCTAATGGCACTAGGGCCCTTACAAGCCTATCAAAGTTCTGCCTTTGTTTCCACAATCAGCACCTATTGCCCCTATTCAAGAGAAACACATGCGGAACCCTTGGGGTGAATTTACTGTTACCCATTCAATCGCCCAGATTGCTCTTGAAGAGGGCTACAGAGGTGCTGTGCTTTACATGAATTGGGAGTCTGTTCCACAGGTGTGATAACTTCTGGGAGACAAAACTGTCCCTCCAGTGGGTTCTGTTAATGTCACATACCAAGTTAAGGTCTTTAGATCGAGTAACACGTGAGCCTTTGACTTACGGATATGCAGCATTTCCAATAAAGCAGAGTCAGAGATTGCCTTATATGTAAGGCAGGGATTGTCTCTGAGTAGTCTGTATGAAACAGAGTAAAGTGACAGTGATTTTAGCAGATCCACATAGGACAGATGCTGAAGACCTTGAATACTGCTTATGAGGAACCTTTGTTCATAGGTTCATAGGTGTGTACTAGGCTAATAGCCCTGGGGCCTTTACAAGCCTAGCCATAGGATTACTCTGGCATAGTGCCACCCGACCTTAGTTCCCACTGTCTCTGTCAAGTAGAGCCACTGGTGTTATCCCCCGGGTGAATTTTCTGTTTCCCATCCACTCATAAAGATTTCTCTTGAATAGGGTCAGCGAGGTGCTCTGCTTGCCATGTATGGGAAGTCTGTTCCATAGCATGGGCAGTCTCTGGGTTATGAACCTTTCCCTCCAACATGTTCATTTAATTGTGGCAATGAGGTTGAGGTCTCTGGAGTGTGTGGTGCGGAGGGATTGAGATTTCTTTAGATGTAGCATTTCTAACAGAGCTGGGTCAGACATGGCTTTGTAAGTCAAGCAGAGATTGCTTCTAAGTAGGCGATATGAGACAGAGAATAGATGGAGTTTCTTGAGTCTGTCCATATACAAGTGTTTAAGGCCTAGGATCCTCTTTGTGGTTTCTCCAGTTGCTGTAAGTACTTGGAAAGGTACATACCAAAAGAGACATTGTACTCAATTATTGGCCTGATGATGGAAATGTACAGGGAGGTTACAACTTTTTTTTTTCTCAAGGCAATGCCCTTACTTATGAGATGAGGAATATAGAATGTCCTTCTTACCACTCTGGAGACATGGTGATCAAAGGTAAGGTTGCTGTCAACCTGTGTGCCCAGGTCTCTCACCACTGAGTGCATGTTTAGGGTATTTCTATTGATGTAGTAATTAGCCAAAACATTTCTCTTACCAAAGGGATAATAATACATATTTTGCATTGAGTTTAAGGCCATGACTTTGGCACCAGTCATTTGTTTGTGTAAGACCATCTTGTAGGATGTTGACATCATTTGGGGATTCTATGACTGTTCCATTTGCAATCATTAGCAAACTTCGTCAGCCACAGACCTTTAGTTTATGCTTGTACTTCGCAGGAATAGATTAAACTGTGAGCTTTGGCCAGCTAAGACCTGCATGCAATCAACTGAATGCATAAGTGAAGTTAAGTAAATTTTTATCTGCACTTTTTTCAAATAATACACAATTTAAATTAATTTGTTTGTGTTGCATTGAGCAATATCTAGATGGAAGTTGTGGCTCTGTTTTTTCAGTTAAGGCTTGTTAAAAAACCTGCATAGCCAGTGATAAGTGGGGGTAGTTTACTTCACTGTTATTCAGTTTCTATCTTATACAAGTGGTACAGTGAATTATTTTCTATTTAAACTGTGAGCTTTGGCCAGCTAAGACCTTCATACAATCAACTGAACGCATAAGTGAAGTTAAGTAAATTTTTATCTGCACTTTTTTCAAATAATACACAATTTAAATTAATTTGTTTGTGTTGCATTGAGCAATATCTAGCTGGAAGTTGTGACTCTGTTTTTTCAGTTAAGGCTTGTTAAAAAACCTGCATAGCCAGTGATAAGTGGGGGTAGTTTACTCCATTGTTATTCAGTTTCTGTCTTATACAAATGGTACAGTGAATTATTTTCTGATTAAACTGTGAGCTTTGGCCAGCTAAGACCTGCATGCAATCAACGGAACGCATAAGTGAAGTTAAGTAAATTTTTATCTGCACTTTTTCCAAATAATACACAATTTAAATTAATGTGTTTGTGTTGCATTGAGCAATATCTAGCTGGAATTTGTGACTCTGTTTTTTCAGTAGGTCCCCACCCACACTCCCTGTTTTTGTTTTGGTGTTAATCTTGGTGGCTTTGAAACTGCCACCCCTCTTGTAAATTTGCACTTTGATACTCCTCCTGGGCCCATCTCATTTGCTCACTCAAAAAAAAAAAAAAATTATCTGCTTTTACTGTATTTGTGTTTCTTCCTACTTTATTTTGCTTTTGTGTCATCTTAAAAGTACTCAGTTGTATTTATTACTGCTTGCTGTAACTCATTCTAAGCCTTTTAGTTTAAGCACTTGGGCTTCAGACCAGTTGTTTTACATTAAGAAGGTTTGTGGTCTGCACTGTAGTGGCAGGACAGGTAGCTTACATCCTTCTAAGTTGGGAACTGCTGATTGAGGGCTCAGTGTCTGTTATTCTAAAAGTGTATTAATTCTGGTTTAAGCACTTGGGCTTCAGGCCAATTATTTTACATTAAGAGAGTTTGTGGTCTGCACTCTTGTGGGAGGAGAGGCTGGACCCTGCCCTTCTGAGCTGGGAATTTCTGGTTAAAGGCTTATAGTGCCTGCATATCTGAACTGCTTCTTACTGAAACTGGTACACCTTGTTTGCTGTAGCATAGACTAGATCCAGGCCTGCTGAATCTAGCTTTGTTTGTATGCTTGTTGTTTGTTTTCTTGTTATTCCCCTGAAACGCTAATTCCACCTAAAACGCGGCTTTTAAGCGCTTCTGTGGATCCCTAGTGATATCTGCATTGCTTACTGTACTTACTTCCTTGTTTCACTTGAAAAAAAGTTACTGTTTGTCGTTTTTGCATTTAAGTTACCTGTAACACATTGCATTTAAGTTACCTGGCACTTTTTCACTAAAGCAATTATATAAGTCAGCACTAAAAAATTAAAAGCACTACACCCTCACAAACTCCTCTTGAGTAACTTGTTCCCCATTGTCCCTTTTTTTTCAATTACAAAGGAATTCCCAATACTATTCTAGCATGTCAAAAGGTCAGTTGTTAATCTCCTCTTCGGTAAAGCTGGTGAATCTGGGAATCTTGAGGCAATGTTACAACTGCCTCATGTACACAGACAACCCTCTCCTCCTCCCAACAAATTCCAACACATGTGAGAGATGCAACCATATAGCCAAACTGGAGGCTAAGCTCTCTCAACTCAGTACTGGCGTAACCAGTCAGGAGGAGAAGGAAACCACACTCACTACAATTCCAGTCTCACATAGACCTACCACGACAGCAAACCAAACACATAAACACACAAAAACATACTCAAAGGCGCTAAATAAAAATCTGCCTAAGCAGCAGAGACCTCCAAAGCAGACACCCAAGCAACCGCTACCCCAAAACAAAACACGTGCAACACATAGCTCACAAAGCCAGTGTGCTGAACAGTCACAGCACTTAAGGCTAAACAACACACCTGATACACTTGTAATAGGTGACTCTATCGTCAGGCACACTGACGTCCCGCTCACCAGGCTGAACAAGGAGAAGGTCACGGTGAGCTGCCTGTCGGGTGCTAGGATCCGCCACATAACACAAGCACTCAGGTCACTCCAAGGCAAGTACAAATATGACTCAGTCATTGTCCATGCTGGTGTGAATGACCTGAGACGTACCTCCCTGGACTACAGGAAAAGAGACATAGAGGAGCTCTCTGAGCATGTAGCACAGGCCTGTATGATCCTGACCTTGAGTAGTATCTTACCCTCACCAAGAATGATGCCACAATATGAAGACAAGATGATCAATTTCAACAATTGGCTTAAGTACGGGTGTCATTCAAAGGGGATCCAATGCCTGTCAGCATGAGATGACATGCTCCACAAGCCATGATGCTTCGCTAGGGACGGCTGTCACCCCTGGGCTTTTGGATATTGGCAAAGGCTCTTGCCACCCCCATAGTGCCTTTTTTAGGCAAGACTCAAAAGACAAACCCACCTCCATAGGTAGGCTCCCGAGAGCACCCCGGCACTACCAGGTTATACCTCATACCATGCTTTTCGGCTCCAAAACTTGGACTGAACCACAAAAGGAGGGGGAGTATCAATATTCGTCAAAGATACCCACACCTCCAGGTTGGTGGCACAGCATGAAGCATCAGAGACTATCCATGTGCAACTAACAGTGGGTAAAACTGCCTTCCAGTTTATATCCTGCTACAAACCACCCTCCCAAACCCAGAAACCCCACTTGGCCTTCCTGAGAACACTGGAAAATATGAAGATCTCTCCAAACACCATTATATTGGGCGACTTCAACTACCCAAACATAGACTGGGAGCATTACTCTAGCTCCAACACCCTAGCCCAAAGGTTCCTAGAATTTATAAACTCAAATGCTATGGAACAACTTGTTACCACTCCCACAAGAGGGGAAAACATACTGGACCTGATCATCACCAACATGGGGACTCTGTGCTCCAGACCAGAAGTGTATCCCTCACTGGTAAGATCAGACCATAAAATAATCTCACTGGATATTCACATCCCGACCCCACCCCCTGCCCAGAAAATCACAGTGAAAAACTTCTCTAAAGCAAATTTTACACTCCTCAAAACCGAGGTGGAATCCTTCAAAGCCCCCGGGCCTGTGGAAAATACGGCCCACACAGCAGAATCCTTTATAAACGCATTCTATGAACACTTTCAGGAATGCATTGATCATGCAATCCCAAATAAAACCAAGACCCAATCCTCCAAAGGCAGACGTCCTGTCTGGTGGACCCCAGCCATAAACAAACTATACAACAGAAGGAGGAAGCTACTACATGATAGAGCAAAGTCCCAAAAAGGGAAGGCATCTCTGATCAGTATTAGCAAAAAACTATGGGCACTTATAAAATCGTCTAAGGCCAGCTTCGAGAGAAAAATTGCACAGGACACTAAGGATTATCACAAGGCTTTCTTTAGTTATGTTAGGAACCTGGGTGGGAATTCTCAGATATGCTCAGAATTAATCCAAAATGACAAAAAATACACCGAACCCACAGACATTGCCAACATCCTAGCTGACAGGTTCAGCGCAAACTTCTTCCCCCCTCCCCACCAAAAGGGCAAATATCTATCCCAGCAGTGTGCTGCCCCCCTGACATCTCAGATGCTCAGGTAAGAGCAGCCCTCTCCAAAGCAAAAAACACAGCATCAATGGGACCAGACGGTGTCCCGGGCTGCATCCTTCATGAACTCCAAGAAGAGCTAAACCCAAACATAAAACTACTGTTCATTCTCAGCCTTACTACAGGATATGTACCCAAAGAGTGGCGTACAGCAACAGTGGTCCCTTTCCACAAAGGTGGTGCCTCAACGGATCCTGGAAACTATTGCCCCATAAGCCTGACTAGCTTGGTCTGCAAAGCTATGGAAAGGATCATCATGGATCTCATAAATAAAGATATTGGGGACCTACAGACACTGTATCCTACCCAGTTCAGCTTTGTTAAGGGCAGATCCTGCCTCTTAAACCTGGTTGATTTCTTTGAAACAGTCACCAAGGCCATTGATGAGGGGAAGGTGGTCCACACAGCCTACCTGGACCTCGCAAAAGCCTTCGATACAGTACCCCACTCGGGCATTACAGATAAGCTCACCAGCTTAAATATAAACCCCTATGACACTAGATGAGTTGCAAACTGGCTCAAGGACAGATCCCACATGGTTAGAATTGCTGGAGCTATGTCAGACTCCAAACCAGTTACAAGTGGCATCCCACAAGGCTCAGTCCTGGGACCTCTCTTGTTCGGTATATATTTCTCGGAGGTACAGGCCAACACGGAAGGACTGTGGCTGACCAAGTTCGCAGATGACTGCAAACTGGGCGCCATAATCGACTCTCCAGCCGACACAAGCATCCTCCAAAAGGGCCTCATAGAAACAGACAACTGGTGCCAGAGCCATGGCCTCAAGCTAAATGCCAAAAAGTGTATAGTCATCCCCTTTGGCAAAAACAAAGTGCCCATAAATTACCACATAGGTGGTAATCCATTAAGTATGGAAGAAGTAATTAGGGACCTGGGGACCCAAGTTGACAGCAATCTCTCATTTGACAACCACGTGGCCAAAGTGGTTAGAAAAACATTTTATATAGCCCACATAATCTTGAAGGGATTCACATCTAGATCAGGGGAGGTCATTGTGCCTCTTTACTCATCCCTCATCTGGCCCATAATTGATTACAATGCCCCTTTTCGGATGTACCTTACCAGACACCTGCAGCTGGAAAGACCCCAAAAGTACCTCACCAAGAGGATCAAAGGGTTCAAACAGATGCCATATGCTGCCCGGTTAAAGAAACTCCAGCTCTACTCAGTGGCATACCGCCTGCTCAGAGGCGATCTGTGCCTGATGTATAAAGCCATGTCCAACCTGGAATTAATGGACATGCTGCACCTCAGAAAATCCAAATCCCATCGAGCTATGCGCTCGAGAGACTTAAACCTCAGCACTGAAATAAATAGGACATGCTGGAGGGACAGATTCATAACCCAGAGGCTCCCTTCACTCTGGAATAAAATCCCAGTCCAGGTTAGGCAGAGTCCCTCATTGACTCTATTCAAGAGGAATCTTGATGAGTGGATGGGAGATCGTAGGTTTACCCTGGGTATCACTTCTGTGTCACAGTTAGACAGAGGCACAGTATACTAACCTCGAAAAAGGGCATAGCAAAATTAATTTAAAATGGGTTGCGAAAGCCAAACACACTCTGGCTAGGCTTATAAATGCCCTAGGGCAGATAGCCTAGTATGAACCTATGAACCTACAAGCAGTAGAGGTCCCAGGACTGATCCCTGTGGAACACACAGGTTATGGGTCTGCTGTTGGAGGTGGGTTCCCCTTTGTGAGTTTGTCAATAATGCCTGAGTGAGGAATAGTGTCAAAAGCCTTTGTCAAGTCCAGGTAGACTGCATGCATAGTTTTCCCCTCATCCAGGGCTCTGATGATTGTCTCAAAAAAGTCCACCAGGTTTAACAGGCATGATCTCCCTTTGACAAATTCAAACTGAGTAGGGTCAAGTGTTTGGAGATTACCTACATCTTTGTTAAGGTCCATTATAATTCTTTCCATGGCCTTGCAGATAAAGCTAGTCAGGTTACTATGTCTATAGTTCCCAGGTCAGTGCAAGCACCACCTTTGTGCAAGGTGATAACGGTGGCTGTTTTCCATTCAGCTGGGTTGAAACCAGTGCTTAGACTATGGCTGAAAAGAGTACCCAGTGGTGTTGCTAATTCTTGTTGGAGCCCAAGTAAGATGCAGCCTGGGATGTTATCAGGTCCCATAGATGCTGTGTTTTTGGCTTTAGTGAGGGCACATACGACCTGCTGTCTAGGGATACAAGGTGGGGGACAGGTGGAAGGAATGTCATGGGGTATTTCTGGTGGGGATGGGAGAGTAAAGCTTTCACAGAACCTGTCAGCTAACAGGTTTGCTATGTCCATAGGCTCAGTGTATGTGGAATCATTAACTACCAGTTTGGTGTAAATCTGGGTCTTACCTTTTAGGCTATGGATGTAACTAAATGACACCTTAATTGAGGATGCTAATTTGGATTCATAGTTTGCTTTGTAGGACTTCATAAGAAGCCTTGTTTGCTTGTTTAAGCTGAGGAGGGAGTGTTTCCAGTTTAGTGCATGCTCCCTCTTACTTTTGGATAACAATTTCTTCCCCTATTGTAAAGCCTGTTAATGACATTTGTCCACCAGGCAGGTTTGCTCTTCCTTGTAGAGCTTGTTTTGGTCTTATCGGGTACAGCCATGTCAAAAGCATTGGTGTAGGACTTGGCATATTTGCCAGTTCCATCTGAGGGAGGCGGTGTAGCAAAGCTATTTCTACCATCCTTTAGAAGGATATAATCTGCTTTGGAAAAGTGTTTTAGTTTAGTTGCTGCTTGGGGGTGGGGGGCAAGTGTAATAGTTACTTTGAATGAGACTGATTTGTGATCAGATGTGACAAGGAAATACCTCAGTGGGGCTGCTACAGTAGTCTTCCATACTGGTAAGCATCAACCCAGGATGTTGCTGCCCCTAGTTGGGGTGTCAACTAGCTGGTCTAGGGCATTGGAGTTAATGAACTCGAGAAAGCTTTGCGCAAGTGAGTTTGAGCACAAGTAGTTTAGCCAGTCCATGATGTTCAGATGTATCTTGATGGATTTCAGTAGATCCAAGCAGGCAGAGAGGGTTTCCTGATTGAGGGAGAGGGTCCTGTAGCTGGCAATGACATGAACATGTGTCCCACCAACAGTAAGTTGTACCTGAAGTGTCTCCAGGGAACTATACTGTTTAACCAAGCTAGAGGTATATTTAGTTTAATGAATACTGATACACCATCTCCTTTAGTTTTCACTCCTTCCATTCGTGGTCTGAATGTGTAGTAGGAGTTGTAACCCACTGTGGCTGTAGTGCTTACCACAACCTTGAACCTGGTCTCTGTCACCGCACAGATGTCAGCATCTTCCAAGGTGAGGACTGCTTCCAGTGAGTGCAGTTTCATGGTAAGACTCCCAGCGTTTAGAAGCATAACCATGAGGTTGATTTTTGATAAAATTTTTAGGTTGGGAATTTTGTCCTTGTGATATTGCCTAAAAAAGCCACTATGGGGGTGGTAAGAGCCTTTGCCAGTAGCCAAATTCCCATGGGTGACAGATGAAGACCATCTCTGACAAAGCATCAAAGTATATCGATCATGTCATCCCAAGCTGACAGAAACTAGATCCCCTTAGAATGACACGAGAAACTAAGTCAATTATTGAGGTCAATGATTTTCTGTTTACATTGTGGTATCATCCTAGGCAAGCGTAATATACTGCTCAAAGCTAGGGACATACCTGCCTGTGACACATGATCAGAGAGACCTCAATCATGCCTTTCTCCATGTAGTCCAGGGAGTTACATTTCAAGTCATTCACAGCATGTACTATGACCGAATTATAATGGTACTTGTTGAGAGACTTGCGTGCCTGTGTAATTTGACAAATCCTGTCACCAGAAAGACAGCTCACCATAACTTTCTTCCTGTTCATCCTGGGAGAGGATGTCTGTGTGTCTCACTTTAGAGCCTCCTATGACTACAATATTTGGAGTAGATGTGTGTTGCCTTATGGGCTTTCCTGGTGAGACACTTGTGCTTGTGTCATTATGTGTATTGTGTGTTTTGGGTGTTATGGTTGGTTTAGTATATATGTATGTGTTTTGGAGGTCTCTGGTGTTTAGGTAGACATTTTGGGAGTACCTCCGCATATGTTGGTCTATGTGTATGCTGTTTGTCATAAGTAGGGGTTATGATAGGAGGGCTGATAACCCACTCTGTATTTTCTATTGTGTGAGAGACCTGTAATTCCAGATTCATAATGTAGGCGCATCTCTCACAAATGGTACAGGAATGATTTAGAAGTAGGGGGTTGTCAGTGTACATGAGGCAGTTGCTACACGGCCTCAGTAGACCCATGTCAACGAGGAAAAAAAAAAAAAATATATATATATATATATATATATATATATATATATATATATATATAAATATATATATATATATATATTATATATAGAGAGAGAGAGAAAGAAATACATATTTATATATATATATATATATATATATATATATATGGTATACATTCAAAAGTTAGACGGTCACATCTGTGATGCTGCTTCCACAAAGCGGGAACCGCGAAAAGTCAAAAACTGCGAAAAAAAATGCGGAATTACAAAACCTTGCCCCCTTTTTGACCCATGGTACCACTCATTTTGGCGGTGGAGCGGTCCAGGAATGTCGAATTCGACATATTTATGACATTTAGGGTAGCTGACGTGACGAAATTTGGCAAAATGTTTTGCAGAAACGGACATTGGGAAATGTGGGTTCGCACACATGAATGTATACCTCTATATATGCATATATATATAAATATATATATATATATATATATATATATACACACACACACACACACACACACACACACACACACACGCACACACACACACACACACACACACACACACACACACAAATATATATAGAGATAGATATATAGATAGATATACAGATATAGATATATGTGGTTCAGTGTGTTTGCTCTTATTTGTTACATCAAATTAATATTTATGAAGATTATATGGTGAAAACGCCAGTTCATTGCAGGATGTTAGTATTTATTTTGCTGGATCGCTACATAGTGTGGAGTGGGATTTTCCCTTTCCCTAGTGTTTTGCAATTTCAGAGTTTCTGTATATGATTAGCAGAGGACTTAGGGTGCAAGGGGTCTTGCCACCTACATAAAAAGTTGTTTCTTTGTTTTGTTTGATTAGTTGAGTTTTGACCATTTGTAACTGACGTAGTCTATGCTGATTTAGTGAGTCAGCGATATAGTTAAAAATAACATTTTCTACTAAAATAATTTGCTCCGATTCTTTCAAAATACATGCCATGCAATGACGCAAAGTAAAAAATCATATAATATATGGACTTTTCTGTTGAGACCATAGGCAAGACTAAACAAAATAATTAAATTCACAAAGCAGCAAATGAAGGAAACCAAAATGACCTACACACTTTGTGGTATTATCAACTTGCATTTTTTTAAAATAGTGGTCACTCCACAATGGCCACATCAATGAAGGACCTGCATA
Source organism: Protopterus annectens (assembly GCF_019279795.1). Classification (NCBI taxonomy): domain Eukaryota; kingdom Metazoa; phylum Chordata; order Ceratodontiformes; family Protopteridae; genus Protopterus; species Protopterus annectens. The sequence goes on along the minus strand of NC_056729.1, from coordinate 372,819,732 downwards.
TTCTGCATATTCTGAATGACAGATAAACAGAAAACAGAGCAAAGAATGAGGGGGTCGAATAGCAATGGTCGCTCTTGATCTGACCTTTTCAAAGAGCAGAGAGATACAGAGAGAGTAAACTTCTAACTTTTAACAGGAAGCAATGTAGTCACACTTCAATGAACACACTTCCTTTATCTATAGTCATATGTTCATAGGTATTTATTAGGCTAATGACCCCAAGGCCCTTTTTAAGCCTAGACATGCATCTCAAATCTCTGACAAGTTTTGATACTCTTTATAAGTGTAAGCATGGGCCTGGAAGATGAACTATTTACAGGTTACCTGTTTGCATCAGAGACATAGGTGCCAAACCAGTGATGAATTTCCAGTTTCCCCTCCAATTGTTCAAGTTGCACTTGAATTGGATTAGGGAAGAACTCTGCTTCACATGGATGGGGAGCCTGTTCCATAGGCAGAGTAGTCTCTGTGATACATACCTATCTCTTCCGCAGGTCCTATTTATATCACAGACAAGGTTTAAGTCTTTAGAATGGATAGTTCTGGTACTGTTTGTTTTGTGGATATGCAGGAGATCCATCTGAGTGGGGTCTGACAATGCCCTGTATGCCAGGGATAGATTTCACCTCAAAAGCCTGTAGGGGACAGAATACAGGGATAGGGCCTTGAGGCGGTCTGCATAGGACATATTACTTACGCCCTGTATTCTTTAAGTGAGGAATCACTGTGGACGTTCCAATTGTTGGATATGCCTGGTTAGGTTAGTCATGTATATCTTACTGCAACTAGTAAACAAAGTAAGAATGAGTCAACATTTATACTCAGCAAGACTATCCAAAGATAACCAAACCTTTGAGTAATAGGGAGTATTATCCATATATCTTACTGCAACTAGTAAACAAAATAAGAGTGAGTCAAAATTTACACCTAGTAAGACTATCCAAAGAAAAGCCAACCTCTGAGTAATAGAGAGTATTATTAAGTCTATATTAATGCATCTAGTGAACTAAGTAGGAGTGAGTCAAAATTTACATACAGCAAGCTTATCCAAAGAAAACCCACGGTCTGAGTAATAGGGGGTATTATCAAGTGTATCTTACTGCAAATAGTAAACAAAGTAAGGGTGAGTCAAAATTTATGCCTAGCAAAACTATCCAAAGATAATCCAATCTATTAGTAATAGGGAGTATTATCAAGTATATCCTACTCCATCTATTATTCAAAGTAAGAATGGGTCAAAATTTACACACAGCAAGATTACCCAAAGATAACCCAGCCTCTGACAAAAGGGAGTATAGTATACAACATGAGAGAAGGGCATCTTTCATGTAGGTAGCAAGAGAGTGGGATAATACTAAATTTACATTGTGTTGCTAGTGTCATGGCATAGCGGAATAAAATATTGTCTACAATCCAGGCAACCTAGGTTTGAGTAGCTGCTAAGGCATTTCAGGTATTGGCAGGGGAGGATAGATGTACTCATCCTGGGAGGAGGAGCAGGAAGATATGCAAGCCTGAGGCATGCATTTCACTTTGATTTCCCCGGTGGAGACTGTGGCAGCAACCATGAAGTGCTGCCTTGGGGTGAATGGGGCATCTTGCTGAGGTCAGTCCTTGGGTTGTTACGCAGTGAGCAAGCAGGTGGGGATAATAGTAAAATCCTCCTGAAATTATTATCCCCCAGATTCTGCAAGCCCTGCACAGTGTGCAGGACTAGTGCAGGAGCTCCAGCAGGCAATATGTCTGCCATGCAATCCAGGAATAACCTGTAGGGGTGTGCACGAGCGCTCCTGCACTAGTCCTGCATGGACTCAGCCCTTGTATGCAAATTACCCCATTTGCAGGAAAAATCCATGCAAATGAGGTGAATTTGTGATCCAGGAAGCTGGAAACCAGTCATGCAGGACTATAATCTACAGAAATGTACTCTGCCAGCAACAGAGTACATTTCTGCAAATTACAAAAACAGAGCCATGATAGCTCCAAATAAAGGGTGGATATCATGTAGAAAGCATGCCAATGGCCAACTATAAGGGCATTGACATGGAAAACATTTGCAAAAATAAAACAAAAATCAACTTTTATTTTTCTTAGCCAATCTCGACTGTTTAAGCATAGGGCAGCAGCAGGCAAACGGGATTGGTGGGAAAATAAGAAAAAAAAACATACAATAAACATTCTAACCAAAATCACTATTTTGTCATTATACTCAAAGGCAGGCAGAAAACAGCATGGCTAGTGAATAGTGATTGCTAAGGGGGAAGGCTCAGTTTGGGACATATAACTATGCATTAGCAGGCAATCCTATGCAGATGAGGGGAATGATACTGAATCCCAGATTTCCCCTGCATGCTAGACAGCACCCAACAGCATAAGAGCAGGAATAGCTTGGTGCAAGCCTAGGAATTAGCTGACATCATAGGGGGTGTGTGTCAGGCATACTGTAAGCAGATTGGAGCCCTGTGGCTCAGGCTTGTTCCTAGTTTAGTAGAGCTAAGCAATGGGGTGTGTCTGAGGCTGCCTAGCACTCTTTACATTGCCTAAGCGGGTGTGCATTCTGCGCACCAGGTTTTAAAGCAAAAAAAAAAGTAAACCAGGAAATAGCAACTCTGTGCACATTTCAGCACTCTGTTTGCATGACGTGCCCCCGGGCGCAAACAGGAAGGCAATGGGAAGGGAAAACAGCAGTAGCAAGGTAATCTAGGAGAACTAGCATAGCTGGCAGTTGAAATGTATCAGAATCAGCCAATTACACTGGCAGCAGACCAGCCCACCCCAGCCCAGAACACTACTATAAACTATGCAACCACCTTTCCCTCTGGTTTTTCCCATAATCTACACCACCGGTGTATACAAGCAGGGAACTTTTAACAAACAAAACAACAAAATGATAGGGGCTGCAGCAGCTATCATACAATAACATATGGAAGAGGCTGAGGGTGATGAGGATGAGAATGCTGTTGACCAACCCACAGTGATGAGACGGAGAAGAGTGTCAAGACCCAGGATAACTTACTAGGGGCTATATGAGCTGGAGATAGTAGAGTGCTAAAGGGTGGAGAGGGACCTCCTAGAGAAAATTGTTGAGCTGTGCCGGACACGCCTGACACAGAACTAACAGAGGAGAACACATCCCAGTGGATACCAAGGTATGTGTAGACCTAGGAATACTAGCCACAGGTACCTCCCAAAGCCCAACTGGGGATATCATGGGGATCTCACCAGCATCAGCATCCAGAGTATTCCACCAGTTCATGGATGCCATGTCAGTACATGCCTGTAGTACATACAGTTCCTCAATACCTGTGAGGTGTTGGCCGGCAATATGCGTCTCTTCCACCAAATAGCAGAATACCCTGAGGTGGTGGGTGCTATAGACTGTATGCACATATGCATCAAAGCACCACCTGGTGAGTGGGGTAGGGTCTACATCAACCACAAGGGTTTCCCCTCCATCAACTGTCAGGTCATGTGAAATGCCCAGGGCATTATAATGAATGTGTGTGCTGGCTGCCCTGGAAGCTATCACGATTCCCACATCTGACATCTGACACAGCTGTACCAGAGATTTGCCAGTGGAGACATCCCTTACGGTCACCTAGTGGGGGATGCTGGTTATGCACTGGAGCCGTGGCTAATGACACCTATCAGAAATGCACACACACCTGAACAAGGACACCATAATGAGGCACACGCACGGACCAGAATCATAATAGAGCATGTGCTTGGGTTGCTCAAGTCATGGTTCCGGTGCCTGGAAACATCCAGTGGAGCCTTGCAGTACTCACCAGCTACAGGTACTCAAATTGTCATTGTATGTGCCATGCTAGGCAATATGATCCTGTGGAAACAGCTGCAGCAGGAACAGCACGGAGCAGGGCCACACAGCCCCCACCAATGCCAAGGCCTGCACAGGCATAGAGTGACTCGGAGGAGGAACAACCTGAGTCTGCCCAGTAGGCAGATGAAGGCGTGCCCAGTATGCCATGGCCTTGGCAAAGAGGCAATGCATAGCACATACACTGACACAGTAGGGACCCAGGGAATGACACCTCCCTCTGACTCGCACATACAGTAAAAGGGATGCCAAACATGACACTACCTGTGCTCAACCATGTATAGGGCGTGTACTATGCACATGGCAGCCCTCAGCACCATCCTCAATACTGGCACACCCACAATGTAAGTCACTACCCTTTCCAATTGCTGATTGGAGTAGTATGTGTAGTCACTTGTATCTATGGTATGATGTGAGCATGCAAGGGAATTGGGTGGCTGAATTGGATGCCAGCAGATAGTAGACACCTATAGTGGCACCATGAGTGAGATCTGTAACAAATACAGGTGTCACCACAATAGCCATTACTACACAGTGCAACAAAACCCACTGCAGGAAATGTGCTGGGCCACATGTGTGTCCATATGACTCACACATGCCAGTCAGGGAGATTCACATACCCAACAACAGTCTCAGCCAGCAGGACAGGTGTAGACAAACACAAACAAAGGCTGTGCTATGGCCTCTGAATGATTCCTATAGATAACCACCCCCCAGGCCTACACAGACAGACTACATCAGGTCAGGCAGTGGGATGTTAGTTCTGAAGGGTAGGAAGTCAGAAACTAATATGTAGGTCAATCAAACCTAAGACCTGTAGTACACTTATATGCCTCTAGTCAGCATGATAGGTTAGAATACAGAATGAAATAGAGTACCCAACATACCAGTACAGTCATAGCAAATGTGTACAAGTGTCAGGTGTGCCCCCCCCCCCCCATCGTATGTAGAAATTTAGAAACAGACAGGTGTGCCCCCCCCCCCCAAATCCTGTATAGAAATGTAGAAACAGTCAGGCGTGCCCCTTCAATCCTGTGTAGAAATGTAGAAATAGTCAGGTTTGCCCCCCCCCATTTTTGTGTAGAAATGTAGAAACAGTCAGGTGTGGCCCCCTCCCATCCTATGTCGAAATGTATTAACAGTCATGTGTGCCCCCCAAGCCTGTGTAAAAATGTAGAAACAGTCAGGTGTGCCCCCAAACCCAAATCCTGTGTAGAGATGTAGAAACAGTCAGGTAAGCCCTCCCAGTTCTGTGTAGAAATGTAGAAGCAGTCAGGTGTGCCCCCCCTCAACTGTATGTAGACATGTAGTAACATGTATGTGTAGGTATAATACCAGTGGAGCACATATGCCCAGAAGTGGCAAAGGTAGCAGGATAGATTGTAGCATTTGCACAATATGCAGGTATGTGTGTGTTAGGTTGGTGTGTGTTTCATATTGTGTGAGAGTTGTCAGTATGTATGTATGTTGAGAAATGACCTGGTGGCCATTGCCCACTACTGCTGATGGCAGGGCCAAGTCCTCACAACTGCAGTGCCAAAGACAGTTCCCACCAGTATAACACATGATAGCAGTAAGCCATTGTAAATGTATGGTGGTAATATGTGTCACCATCTGAAAGATTGACATGGTATGGCTGTTGGGCTAGATATACAAGCAGTACACAGGGGAAAGTACACCAGACATGCACTGTGAAATGGACACACCCTTGGAATTGTACAAACAGATATGCATCACATTATCTGGTCCTGTAGTAGGGGATACCAGTGTTGTCTGCCCGAACACTTGCAGATCACAAAGGAGGTAGGACTGATGTATTGGGAAACAGCTGATGTACCTGCACATGCCAGCATAACTGGAATGCCCCTTGCATATCTGTGTGTCAGATGCAAGTAGTGTCCATACCACACATGCACCCAGCTCACCCAAACACCACCACCCACAGGTACCTCTCTGGTCGTATCCCTGTTGTGGGGAATGGGTACAACATGACCCCACCTGTACATGGCAATAGTGAAAGAATGCAGCATGCAGTGCAGGTGTCCCATGCAGGTGTGTCCATAGCTGTAGGTATGCCAGCATCCACACCACCTGACCAAGACTGATAAAAGGTATTGGCATGAACACCTAGCACACCTACCCTGTCACCCCAAGGGAATATACTGTATGGTGGTCTGAGACTGTAGGACTGACAGAATGCAAGGACCTGCCACATCTGGCCCACATCAACACCAAATGGCCCACAGGCCTCTGCCAAAGGCCTGTGTCTCACACGTACTGCCAATGCATGTTTTGTCATGGACACACAGATAACATAACACACTCCACATAAGCCATATGCAAGGCCATGTGGACAAACCACAGTAACATGTCCACCATGTCCCACTGCATGAACTGTGGACCAATACCAAAACACAGCTGTGATGGGGTAATAACTTTAGGGAAAGTATTAGAGAATGTATGCATAATGTATGGAAGAGGACAGAATAACAGAGGGGGTGTGGGAGCATGGGCAGCATGGGATGTGCAAGGTCCGACACAAAGCTGTGTGCACACATGATCCTTGGCTGCAAACACATAAATGGCTACATATGGCCATACACCACAATAGGGGTAATGTCCTGACTCATGGACCCTGCCTCTGGATAACCTGTTCGAATCTGTACAGCTGTGAGTACTTCCACAGCATGATAAGGCCATACTGTCATGTCGATGGATGTACACGTATGGGATCCTCTGCCAGCACTGTACCAAGGTGCTGAACCGGATACACAGACCAAGCAGCAAGTGTATGCAGCTCCCCCTCCAGAATGGCATAACTTACCATGAATATGCCCACAATACCTGACACAGCTGCAGTCACCCTTGTCCCCAAGACATCACTGTGAGCAAGAATATCCACTTGACAGTACATGAGGCCAGAAAATATCACAGTATATAACAGTACACATGTCTGAATATCTCTGCTAACAGCAGTACCATGTAGCTGAAGCAGCACAGACACAATCACCTACAGTACACACTATCCCCTGCAAAGTTTGTCCCAATATTGCCATATGATCGACGGATACCCTACAGAAACAGTTTGCTACCTGTAGGTGTACAACACAAAGGTCTGCACTGGAGTACAAACTATTTGGAATTGATCCACACATTCAATACAGAAGGGCATACTGGGCATGCTCACACACTTAAACAAATGAAGCCCGTGTCTGCAAACAACAGTGGACCACACATATCTGGCAGTTGCAGATGTTAGTGCTTGCACTCCTCAGTATGCACCAGTCATGCTTTGCACACACAGTGAATAGGAATACAGATATATATCCAAGAACAGCACACTATAATAAGCCAAAAGTAGACATACATAGATGTGTGGAAGAGAGTGACTGTGACAAGGAGCCATCCATTATGAAGCCTGTCCCACCCAGCACACAGCCAAATGGCTACAACCACATCAGGTGTAAATGTCACTCACTGTAGACATTAGCCACCTGTATCCTTCAGCATTACAGACTATGTGGTGCAGGTGCTAGCTGTGCAACATGACTGTACAAGGAAGTAGTCATCTAGCAGCTGTATACACGTACCTGTGGAATATAACCCTGCGTGTGCCCGCATGTGGTGTGTCAACCTCTAGGATGGCATAATGGTTAAGGTGTTTACCTGACAAACACAAGGTGCAGGGTTTGATTCTCATGTGGGGTAATTGGCTAGGCTTAAAATGGCCCACAAGGGGCAATTAGCCTAGTACTAACCTATGAAATGGGCACTAATAACCTATAACCTATGAAATAGATGAATGAGTTATGACCCATGCACACACACTGCCCTCCCCAAAGCCCTACTATGACAATCCTGCTGAGGTCATCCATTTTGAAATACACATTTGGGAAAGGTGTAGCCCAGAAATCTCAGTGGCACATCCTATAACTGCGTACTGCTCATAGGTTCATAGGTAGGTACTAGGCTATTGGCCCTAGGGCCTATATAAGCCTAGCCAAATGGTATCCTGGCTTTTGCCACCCAGAAAATTATTTTCCTGTGCCCCTGTCAAGCAAAGCCACAGAAGTGATCTCTGGGGTGAATTTCCAATCTCCCATCCAATCATCAAGATTTTTCTTAAAGAGTGATAATGAGGAGCTTTGTTTGATATAGATAGGTAGTTTGTTCCAGAGTATGGGAAGTTTCTGAGACAGGAATCTATCCATAAAGGCATGTTCTGTTTATTGTAATGACAAGGTTTAGGTCCCCAGAGCATGTAGCTCAGAGGGATTGGGATTTCTTTACGTGGAGCATGTCCAACAGCTCTGGGTTTGACATAGCTTTGTATGTTAGGCAGAGATTGCCTCTAAGTAGGTGATATGTGACAGAGTAAAGCTGGAGTGTAATAAACTAGTTAGGTTCTAATCCCAGACATGACAATTGTGTGCATGTGTGTGTGTGTTTTGTGTAGAGAGCAATGCTTTTTAGGCTAGTCACACTCACTAAAAATTAAATGCCCTACTTTGGCAAGGCTGCTGATGTCATTCACTGTGAAATACACCTTTGGGAAAGGTGTAGCCCAGTAATCTCTGTGATGTGTCCTATAACTGCATGCTGCTATAGTGTGATAAACTAGTTAGGTAGTAGTTCTAATCCCAGACATGATAAATGTGTGCATGTGTGTGTGTGTGTGTGTGTGTGTGTGTGTGTGTGTGTGTGTGTGTGTGTGTGTGTGTGTGTGTGTGTGTCTGTGTGTGTGTGTGTGTGTGTGTGTGTGTGTGTGTGTGTGTGTGTGTGTGTGTGTGTGTGTGTAGACAGCAATTCTTTTTAGGCTGGTCACACTCACTGCAATTCAAATGCACTACTTTGGCAAGGCTACTGATGTCATTCACTGTGAACTATACCTTTGGGAAAGGTGGAGCCCAATAATCTCCATGGCACGTCCGATAACTGTGTACTGCTGTTGCTTGATAAACTACTTAAGTAGGAGTTCTATTCCCAGACATGACAACTGTGTATGTCTATGTAGAAAGTAATGCTTTTTAGGCTAGTCACACTATTCAAATTCCCTACTTTGGCAAGGTTGCTGCTGTCATTCACTGTGAAATACACCTTTGTGATAGCTGTTGCCAGTAATCTCTGTGGTGCGTCCTATAACTGCGTACTGCTGTAGTGTGATAAACTAGGTATGTAGGAGTTCTAATCCCAGGCATGGCAACTGTGTGTGTGTGTGTGTGTGTGTGTGTGTGTGTGTGTGTGTGTGTGTGTGTGTGTGTATGTGTGTGTGTGTGTGCGCATGTGTGTGTGCGTGTGTGTGTGCACATGTGTGTGTGTTTCTGTCTGTGTAGAGAGCAATGCTTTTTAGGCTAGTCACACTCACTACAATTCAAATGCCCTACTCTGGAAAGGTTGCCGATGTCATTTACTGTGAAATACATCTTTGAGAAAGGTGTAGCCCATTAATCTCTGTGGCATGCTCTATAACTGAGTACTGCTGTAGTGTGATAAACTAGTTAGGTAGGAGTTCTAATCCCAGACATGGCAGGTGTGTGTGTGTGTGTGTGTGTGTGTGTGTGTGTGTGTGTGTGTGTGTGTGTGTGTGTGTGTGTGTGTGTGTGTGTGTGTGTGTCTCTGTGTTTGTCATTTGTATCCTGTGCGGAGGTGGCTGTGAGTGTGTAACAACTGGACTCATTGTGGAACGGGTTTTGCAAATTTCTTATGTGCTGGCCCTAGTACATGTCACAATGTCCACCTTACAGGGATAACAGATGTGAAATAGCCGGGAGGCTAGGGTGCAAATACATATATATACATGTGACATCAAGGCCTGGTGAACAAAGTTAGCAACCCTTGTATTACCCAGAGAACACTCTCAACCCATGTCTCATACACACACACACACACACACACACACACACACACACACACTTGCCTAGGCAACAACCGCTATGTTGGTAGTACCCTGTATATTGCCCACTGATAGTAACCATAGTGTGATTGCAGTGGGCTACAGAGGGCATGGCACCCTGTCCATCAGTCCAAAAGGCACATACATGCGGACAGTGCACCTTCCCTATGTTACCCACTGGATACCTGCAACATCTGTGGTACCATCAAATGTGACCCACAAAGGGCATATCATGCTGTAAACTTATGCACTGTATATGCTTACAGCATGATATAAACATATGCACTGTATGGACAGATGCCACTGACACCAGGGAATTCCTGTACCATGCTATCAATGTAGGTGCAGGGTCAACCAGCTGTCCATTAACAGTTCCCGCTACATGAGGCCATCACTGGCACATCTGATGATAACAATCTGTGTACACAACATGGGCCAGACACCCCAAGTACAGTTCCACATACAAAACCAATTGCTGTGCGCGTGGGTGATGCACGGCTGGAAAGTACCACAAACAAACACAGTTGGCCAGCAATTCGCAGTTGAACAGAATTAGATCAGCCAAAAACAGATGGTGGAAATTCAGACTTTAATTACAAAAATAACAAACCGGTTTCGGCATCAGCATGCCTTCTTCAGTGTAAGAGTAACAAACATATGAAGTATAATCAAATAAACAAATTTATACCCAAAGCTAACCAATGAGCATTAGTAACTAACCTATGCTCATGAATAATACATGAATATTTTAATTAAATATGAAAAAACAAAATACAAGGGACCAAAGCTATAATCCTGACCTCTAATAAATTATTATAAACAGTTAATGTAATACATTTGCTGTTAACAAACTAATAGTGTGTAAGAACCTTGAAAATTAATATTTGTTAAGTAAAATAAATTGTATTAAACAGCAATATTGCAATATATATTAGGCCTATATTAAAGAGTATTAGTTAAACAATAAGGATATGTATAACAAACCCAATGTGTGAAAAGGACAGTTGTCTATATTCATATATTAAATATGTGGGAGAACTAACTTCCATATTAGCAATTATAATAATTGTGTATGGAAATAGTTATAAGATTGTGCTGGTTGGAATCCATAAAATTTCTGTGATGAATAGTCGTAATTTCCAGGCAGAAGCAATGAACCTCATAGCTAAATTATGAATTTGACACTGAATGGATACCATTCACCATATAATTATAGTTATAAGTGGTCATTGAGTCCAGGCGGAAACAATGAACCCAGACCAATAATACAATATTTCTCCTAGTGATTTACATATCCTTATTGTTTAACTAATACTCTTTAATATAGGCCTAATATATATTGCAATATTATTGTTTAATACAATTTATTTTACTTAACAAATATTAATTTTCAAGGTTCTTACACACTATTAGTTTGTTAACAGCAAATGTATTACAAATGTATTACATTAACTGTTTATAATAATTTATTAGAGGTCAGGATTATAGCTTTGGTCCCTTGTATTTTGTTTTTTCATATTTAATTAAAATATTCATGTATTATTCATGAGCATAGGTTAGTTACTAATGCTCATTGGTTAGCTTTGGGTATAAATTTGTTTATTTGATTATACTTCATATGTTTGTTACTCTTACACTGAAGAAGGCATGCTGATGCCGAAACTGGTTTGTTATTTTTGTAATTAAAGTCTGAATTTCCACCATCTGTTTTTGGCTGATCTAATTCTGTTCAACTGTGAATTGCTGGCCAACTGTGTTTGTTTGTGGTACTTTCCGGCCGTGCATCACCCACGCGCACAGCAATTGGTTTTGTCCTTGGTCTTGGGCTGTGCTGTGGGACTAGCAGTTGATCCGCCATTATCTGCACACAGAGGAATCCTCTCCTGATGGTGTTATGGACTACCTAATTATATATTATCATATATCAGCAACAAAACCACAATGTTTTAAACCTATCCAATGTATGTTTGTCTTGTAATCAACAGAATCTTTTGAATAAAGGGCTTAATTTTATTCCAGGCTTTTATTCCAATGAATATCACATTGTCACAGATGTTTTGAATTTTTGCTGTAGTTTGAATCTTAAATTGTTGTTTGCAGATGATACCTCTCAAAGATCCAACCAATTCAGATTTGGCAAATCTGATTTTCAACCTCCTATGAATAAGAATGTATCCATCTTTATGCAATCAGTTTTCAGAGATCTACACTTTCAAAATTATGGACATACTATGTTGGGACATAATCTCTCACAGCAAGAGAGCATAGCTCTACAAGAGTTACGTAACAACAAGGATATAGTCATATTATGCAGATAAAGGTGGGGCAGTGGTGGTTCAAAATATGAGTGATTATATTCAAGAGGGTCTAACCCAGTTATCTAACACGGCATGTTATATGAACATGGCCATTGACCCTACCCCGAACTTCAAGAAGGAAATTGATTCTTTCTTGAATCTAGCATGTGAAGAAGGTATTATTACCAAGAGCTGTGCTAAACAACTTTCGGTCAAGGATCCCCGTAAGCAAATTTTATATCTATTACCCAAAATTCACAAATTAATAACTAATCCTCTGGGTAGACCAATCGTTTCGGGTATTGGATCCTTGACTGAACCGTTGTCAGCATTCCTGACATACCATCTTAAATCCCTTCTGAGTTTGATTCGAGCAAGGCTACAGGACACCACACAGTTCCTTAAAATTATTGAAGATACACAATTGGAGCCAGAGTGGTTAATGTGTTCATTGGATGTTAAAGCCCTATATACCAGCATACCACACTGGGCTGGTTTACAAGCCCTCAAATATTGGTTGGATAGGGCTAGTCTTTATCCACCAGGGTTCAACATGCTACTGATTTGTATGTCCAAACATGTACTCAATAAAAATGTCTTTTATTTCCAAGGCCAGTGTTACTGGCAGCTTCAGGGGATGGCTATGGGGGCCTCTTTTGCTCCTATTTATGCTGACCTTTTATGGCATTTTTTGAAGAATGCATGATTTATGATGTATCTCACAATATCTATCTGGTTGAAATGGATATTTGGCACCAGTATTTAGATGATTGTTGGATGGTGTGGCGTGCGGACGCTGGATACTTGCAGGAATTTGTAGATTATTTAAATGGCAATATCTGGGATATTGAATTTTCGATCACGTTTGATGCACAAACTATCAATTTTCTTGATGTCACTATCTTGAGAAACCCAGACCATACTCTGGCTACTAAAGTTTTCCGCAAATATCCACAATATAATACGTTATTACATGCTTCCACCATGCACCCACACCACACCATCAGGAACATACCGGTATCACAATTCATGCACATGAAGCATCTTAGCTCAACCAAATCAGACTATGAGGTGGCTAGTCAGGATTTATGTCATAGATTTGTCAGTAGAGGGACATCAATAAAGCATGGGTACAAACCTCTGAAATGAATAGAAAGACTATGTTGGATTACAAGATAACTTCTGCAGATTCCAGGATATCTACTATTAGATTTATAACAACATATGGAAGAAATTATTATGTCATCAGAGATATTATAAATAAACACTGGAATATATTAATGGCCAATGAACAACTTAGAGTGGTTTTGGGGGAAGAATGTCAATTTTCATACAGGAAAGGAAAAACATTGGGTTCTCTATTATCCCATTATAAACATATTGGTAGTGGGGGAGCAATTCACAAACAACTTACCATTACAGGACATGAACTGTTGGGTACCTTCCCGTGTGGCCATTGTGGATCTTGTAAACAGATCACTAAGTCCAAGCACTTTTCAAGTCGCAACACCAGTAAGGTATTTGATTGTAAAATCTTTGTCAACTGTAGTAGTGATTGGGTTGTCTACTTGGCCTCATGTCATTGTGGGGCATTTTATATGGGCCAGACATCTAGGGCACTTAGGACACGCATAAATGAACATCAGAGTGATATTAGAAACAAAAAGGAAACAAATGCTTTATATCGGCTTGTGTTAAAACATCAACAAGCACAATTCATGTTTATGATTATAGACAAAATTGTTGGTGATCGCAGTAATACACAAGGTTGGCATGGTATATTGAATCACAAGGAGAAATATTGGATTACTGGTCTGGGTTCATTGTTTCTGCCTGGACTCAATGACCACTTATAACTATAATTATATGGTGAATGGTATTCATTCAGTGTCAAATTCATAATTTAGCTATGAGGCTCATTGTTTCTGCCTGGAATTTATGACTATTCATCACGGAAATTTTATGGATTCCAACCAGCACAATCCTATAACTATTTCCATACACAATTATTATAATTGCTAATATGGAAGTTAGTTCTCCCACATATTTAATATATGAATATAGACAACTGTCCTTTTCACACATTGGGTTTGTTATACATATCCTTATTGTGTAACTAATACTCTTTAATATAAGCCTAATATATATTGCAATATTGCTGTTTAATACAATTTATTTTACTTAACAAATATTAATTTTCAAGGTTCTTACACACTATTAGTTTGTTAACAGCAAATGTATTACATTAACTGTTTATAATAATTTATTAGAGATCAGGATTATAGCTTTGGTCCCTTGTATTTTGTTTTTTCATATTTAATTAAAATATTCATGTATTATTCATGAGCATAGGTTAGTTACTAATGCTCATTGGTTAGCTTTGGGTATAAATTTGTTTATTTGATTATACTTCATATGTTTGTTACTCTTACACTGAAGAAGGCATGCTGATGCAGAAACCCGTTTGTTATTTTTGTAATTAAAGTCTGAATTTCCACCATCTGTTTTTGGCTGATCGAATTCTGTTCAACTGCAAATTGCTGGCCAGCTGTGTTTGTTTGTGGTACAGTTCCACATGTCACTGTACATGCATGTGGGAAGTGTGCACATCCCCGGCACTGTCCATGTCATGGACTAAGGAACACATACATGGGAAGCAATGCACAGCAATGGCCACACACAATAGCTACCCAGGTGACTGGATGGTGAATACAATACCCACCTGTGTGGGCCAATCCAGACACTACACCCCTGAGCCACACTGCAGACCACTGTCATGTGGCCTGATGCCAAGTTATACCCATCACCTAGCATTGTATAGCCATCTAGCACAGTCGACCACTACACACCCGTGAAGCAATGCACCCATGCATGTCAGTACTGGCACCCTGTGTGTGTGTGTGTGTGTGTGTGTGTGTGTGTGTGTGTGTGTGTGTGTGTGTGTGTGTGTGTGTGTGTGTACTGTTAGGCAATGCTGTACAGGTGTTAAAGTGCATTTATTGATTTCCCCCACAGGTGTGGAGATGGGTCAGGGTCCCTCCTGCATGCAATCTGATGTTGGTGTCCATACAGACACCGAAGATGATGATAGTACTGCTGAGGCACAGGTGGGGTTGTCAGGGCCCGACACTGCACCATCATTTGATATCCCCCTTTTAGCCACCCCACCCCCACACACATTTTCAGTGCCTGTACATACCCCATCACCAGTGGCCATAGCGGAAGGACAGCAGACGTTTGGTGGCAGTGCACAGAAAAGTGTGGTAACCATGCCTATTTTGTCTGGTCGCAGCAGGCATAGCTGGATATCTGGCAGGGCACCAAATAGGCAGATGTCCCAGGGTGCTCATGGTAGGGCCGCTGAACATCATGCCCCTGGCAGAGGTGACATAGCTGGTACCAGCAGGTGCATGTTTCAGGCTGTCATGGTGGCACAGGCACGTATGGAACATTACACCAGACAGGGCCTGAGCCTGCAGAGGGCTGCTCTCATATCTGTAAGTGACAACATCCGTGAACTTTCTGGTGCAATCCATGCTTGCACCAAGCTCATGGATAGATGGCATGTTGAGATGATGGCCCTCATTGCCCGTGATATGTCCATGCTTCAACGTGTGGTGGGGGTGTGGCAACAGCCGCATGGACAAAGGCCAGCAACACCAACAGCTGGCAGTCAGTGTGGAGATGTTAGGACACCAAGGGGCTCCTGTTATGGCAGTATCACCCCAGCAGTGTGTGGGGGGGGTGCTGTCCACACCAGACCACAGCAGGTCACGTGCACATGGTCCTGGCCAGTCCCAGGAGGGACCTAGTACCAGTGGATATTTGTCATCGGCAGGTGAGAGTAGCATATCGAGGCCTGTACCTGGCCGTGCCCATGGAACCCCTGGCAGGCACAGTCCATGTGTCCATGGCTGGAGGCAGTAAACTGCGCACCCTGCCAGGTATGGTCTGCAGCTGTACATAAACACACACCTCCGTAATACCTACCTGTCTGTGACATTACAGACAGTCCCACATATATGTCCATGTGTATCCCATCCTGCATCACACTTGGTAACATACACACATTGATACCACTCATTAACATATCAGTCCTCTAAATGCCTACACAAGCGATCACAACACATGACCTGTTATTACATTACCTGCCTGACCTTTGTGTAGTGGTTTTAGATGGCCTCACTGCTGTCATTCGGTGTTCACTCTGCATATGTCCAGACATCATGAGCATGGCCCCTATATGTATGGGCTACTATGTTCTAGCCATAATATCACACACTGGTGTGTCATGTGTATGTAATGCTCAGTACATGCCAGATATGGTGCTCAATCAGCCTATCATGTGACATCTGTAATATATGGATACACTCCCTGGTGTTGACTAGCACTTCCCCAATTTATCTGTAGTGCTGCATACATGGGTTGTAGGTGACCTCTCTGCTGAATGCGATATTAAAGGTGTACCTGATGTCTACCTTCCCTCTCAATGCCTGTTCCATGCTACAGACCATATTATACTATCAGCTGTCCTGTGATTACACACATGACAAGTATTCCTGGTGTGCAATGTGGCAGCACATGTCCATGTACTGCATGATCCCAGACGGAGGTACTGCTGCATGAACACCCCACAATCACACATGTGTACACATGGCCAGCCACACAAACACACACACATGCACACACGCATCCTACATGCATCAACCTCCCTCCACTTCACCAGAGTGACCATACAGACAAACTAACTACCCACCAGGATGCACACACACACACACACACACACACACACACACACACACACACACACACACACACACACACACACACACACACACAGGTGAGGTTGCACAATGATAGTACACACAGTCCTCCTATTAATCCTCTGTCACCATGCATACCATATGGTACCCAACAGCATGCAGTGCAGCTATAGTCAATCCATGCTAGCAAAACTATACATGTGCGTGATGCATGTGCTGTGTCACTAGGTGAAGCCCCTTCCCCTGGATACCATTGCACCCATGTACACAGTATTGCTGTGCACCTGTTCTGCACCCTGCCATGTACTGTGCACCACACATCACAGGTATACAGCCCACTGCTGAATGTGTACTACTGCGTTGGTTATGTCAGCTTTAATGCTCACAGCCCCTATGTTTTCCAGCAACACATACCTGGGATGATATGTGGACAGATGTCATTTGTAAATGCCTTATGTCTGATTCACAGCTCTCAACTTTAGTGGACCATGTATGACCAATCCAATACTCTTACACTGACAACCATCAGAGCATACCATGGCTATGTGGGGTTTACACACCCTTATTGATATGACACACCCATCCTTGATCTGCCATGGGGCCACATCACGGCATATCTTAGTACATGAGCCCGATATGTGACATATGTCCTGTACTTTCACATGCAGTGTCTACGGAATCTGTTTGGTGTGCGGATGCTGACCACGATGCATAAACACCGTGTTGGCATATGTGTGCACACCCTTATCATGTCAGTTTGTCGCACCTCTTGTTGTGTGCACTACAGCAGTCACTACTCCTGGCAGCTGTATACCAGCGTGGGCCATCTGCATTTGCCAGTGTATGTTCAGTCTGCCCTACACATCTCCCTAATCTGCATGATTGCAAGGTCTACTCATGTACACATCCCTTGGTGTTCACACACTACCATCACTATTGTTGTGGGGGTAGAGTTAAGGCTGCTACAGGTACTGAACCTGACTATGTGCAGATACAGCCATCCTTAGCATCCTTAGGATCCCTGCTGCAGTGCACTGGCATGTCATGCTGATACCCCTCCTTCAGCCTTTTTGCAGATACATGACAAGTAAGCCCTACACGTGTGTCACATTGCAGTGTCCCAAACACTGAACACCACATGTTACAGCCTAGTCCCAGCTGATAATGTGGACCACTGTAATGCCTTATGCCATAGTGTATCTCTGCAGCAATTGCCATTGTCCTACAGGTATATACACACTGGTGTTGCACTGTATATGGGTGTTGTTCCAAACATGTCCCTACTGTAGGCTATGTCTCCCACCATTATGTTACTCCCTGTGGACACATTCCACAATGACAGGATGTTAGTTATCATGCAAGTCTCTGACATACCCTTCCAATATCCCATCATGGTCACCCCTGTGATGCCGTGCATTTCACAGCAACAACAAGTGCGCATGTACAGCATGCATTCTGGGTAGGTGTGTTAGATGTGTGCATGGAATATACAATCACCATTACATGCCCAGTGCATTGGCAAGCAACTACATAAACCATACTCACCAGCTACACGCTGCTGCCTTGGTGGTATCCTGGAATGAACTACATAAGAGGGTGAGAGATGCTAAGTCAGTGCCCACAACTGTGGCACTGCTACAGGGTGAGTGCAGTATTACAATACATCAACAGTACATTTCCACAATACTACCACATATCGACATCTGTTTATCACTACTGTGCAGCAACAAAATATATCTATGACATGTCAGATATGCATGATCTACCTGTACCAATGTGGATGTATATGCAACAGTGGTCTATGGATGTGTCCTGTGGCCTTACCTGTACACTTCTCAGCAGGTTTGTGGGTGGCACCCACCTCCACAAAGGTGTTTGGCAGTTGGTGACTGGCCGGATGGGCAAGTGCCATGAGGCTGGTCAGGAGCTCCTCCACACGTGTCGGGGGGTAGATGGCCTGCCCCCACTGTGGCAAGATAATCCCCCAGACTGCAGCACCATGCTGACGGGTATTGCAAAGCAGGTCAGAACAATGATGCCGGACCTGCTCATAACTGCAGTTGTGGAGTCCAACATCACTGACCCTGTGGACTAGGTCGCTCCACAGGTCTGTCCGCTCCTGCTGATCATGGGCAGCCCAGCCAAACAAGGTCGCATAGTGCTGTATGAGTCCATTCAGCAAGATTTCATTTTCCACTGCTGTGTAGGGTGGCAGCCTTCCATGAGACATCGTGCCTGAAAGACATAAAGATTGACACAGGTGTGAGCAAGTCATGCAGCAAGGTTACCACAGTTCTTAATACACATCACTCTCACCCCCCCCACAACATCAGTGACAACACACTGTACACACAACTCAATAGGTATGGCTACAGCATACCTACCAGTGGAGCAGATATTGTACTGTACCATGCTTTGTGCAATGTGTTTGTAGCCATGTTCCCTGTGTGGACACTATCATTGCTGGCCTGTTACAGACTATTCACGTGCATGCCATTGTCAGGGCCGCAATCGTTCCATATATGCCTGTGGTATGCTTGCTATATGTGTGCTGCACATCTGACATTCTGCGTTATTGTGGCTATCTATGCATGCTGTTGGACATGTTCTGGGATTGTGTAGACTATTACTACCACTGTATGTTCTATAACAGTGACACAATAGCATGTATATGTACTATTGGCCAGCAGAACTATCTCTCTGAACTCATCTGCCCATGTTACCAGGCCACATCACATGTGTGCCCCACCCTGGGGTCTCCTCATGTACTGGTCCAGCAATACCATCAAGTGGAACCAACCCAAGGGAAGTTGTCCCCCCCTGGGGCATACACAGACATGTTCCTGTCCCCTGAGGTCATCTCCAGGGTCTGTTCCATAACGGGCTCCACAGACACATTGTAGGATGTGCTACATCACCTTGAGGCACCCAGTACACATTCACAGGGCCCACATGCTCCTCTTTCTCAGCCTCCAGGCCAGGCACCTTCAGGATGTGGACTGCTGTTGTGAGTAGCAGTGGGTGGGATACTTGTTCCCATTGTATTCATATCGGGGACCATGGGGCATCCACATCACAGACCACACACACCATCCAGGGTGTTTACCCACCACGTGTCACATACCACCCCTGTAGGCTGTCCTCTATATCTATCAACCCTGACCACCTCCACAACTATACCTGCCATACATCCCCATATTCCCATTCCATACTTCACAGACAAGGGCAATGTGGTCCCAACAAGGGGTTCACATGTGACATGTCCATCCATGTTGCACACACTGACAGCTGTAGATATCTGTGTGTATTGTTATGTGTGCTGTTTCCTCGCACATAGCATGCAGCACTGTGGTAGTAATATAAGGGACATATATTTACATACATATATGTTTGTGTGTGTGTTTGTATGGGAACACTGCACAATCTTGAAAGTTTGAAATCTCGAATTTCAAACGATCGAGACCAGAGTGCCGAAACCCCACAATACCGAAAGATCAGAAGCACGAATTTCAAAATCTCGATGATCGGAGATGTTGAAATTCGCGGTTCTGGTGTTGTGGTTTGTGAATGGGTATTTGGAAGGTAGGGTAAGTATTTCTGTGTGTGTGTTGGTTAGGGGTTGTAATGTGTGTTGTGAATATGATGCATGTGTGCAAGGGGAATTGTGGTGTGTGGTGGCTTTTACATGTGTGTCTGTGTAGTGTGACCTTGGAGTTAGAATATTTAAGTAGGTGGGTGTGGGGGCAAAGCCCCCCACATGGGGGATGCAAGGGGGCTTGCCTGCTTGTATGTAGTATAGGTTTGTTTATGTTCTGGGGAGGGCATGTGAATGTTTATGTGTGTGCTGTATGTTTGGCATACTTTTTGCAATTTTGAATTTCACAGTTTTGTTTTTTCAGTGTTTTGGTGTTTCGGGTCTTTGGACTCTGTATTTTGGGTGTCGGGAATATGGGCATTCGGGATTTCGTAGTGGGTCTGTTTGTATATATGTCGACATGTTCATATAGATATATATATATATATATATGTAGATATATGTGATGTATATATGTGCTCATATATATGTCTACACATCAGTATCTGTATATTTGTGGAAATATATCTATATCTATATATATATATATATATATATATATATATATGTGTGTGTGTGTGTATATATATATATATATATATATATATATATATATATATATACATGTACACATATGCATACCTATATGTGGGGTACATTCAGACATCAGGTCAACAATATCACAACACCTTCCTGCACAGCTGTACTGTTCTGCCTTGCTACAACACAGACAGTTGCCACATATGGACGCAGACAGACATTAGGGGGATATATGTAGCGCCAGATTGCAGGTAACCCTATTACACACCTATGGCATTCCTGCATGCTACAATACAGGTTAACCTGAGTATCCTGCAAGAGATGGGCTGTAGAACCCACATGTCCTCATAATGGCATTACTTCCACCACCAGCTATTGGCCACATAATATATATAATTCCCATTACACAACACACACTATGATGGCTTACATCTTGTCAGTCAGTGCTGCTCTGCACGGTTGACAGGTATGGCCCACTACCCACAGGGATGGACTCTATTGTCCTTAGCAATTGTTCAGCTGATCATCATTACAACAACACCCGAAGGCACATATAAATCATTCCACATTATCTATCCCATTATTATGGACCAAGTACTAAGGTCAATTACATGCATGTATAATTCACATACCTGTTCTGGGAATGCAGACTCTTCTGGATGGTTTTCTTTTTTTTTTCCTGGGCCTCTATCTCTCTGTCTCTATCCAGTAAATGGAATGGGCTGCTTTGCATAGATTGCAGAATGGAATTTGTAGGTGATGCACATGATCAGGTGATGGCCTCTGCACTAATCAGTGTCCTCCACTTGCTACTTGCATCCAGCATGCTGTGTAGTACTTCCAATTACCACTGTAATAGCACCCAACTACTATAAATTCCTACATCATGTCCTCACTCACCTAGTTCTCCCCCCCTATCCCCCTTACTGAGCTCCTCACTAAAACTTTCAAGAGTTTGAGAGTCATATCTAAGAACTAGGCTTTACCAGTAACCTTCTTTTTTCTGTCTGTGTAACTTTTTCTTGTGTTATTGTTACTGTTTTATAAGTCTAATTTAGTAGTATGTAGTATAAGTTTATCTCCTATTTTTAGTATTTTTTTTGTGTTGAAACTTATTTTTCTTCCTACCTTGTATTGTTTACTCATATTATGCTTTATGTGATAAATCATTGTTTATTGCCTGTACTGGAGCTTTTCTCCCCGGGCCTCTACTGAAAATGGATATTATGTCCAGCTAGACTAGCCCGATCAACAAATGTAAAATAAAATAAAATAAAATAAAATTGTTGGCGTGGTCCCTTTACCTTTCATGTATGATGGACATCATTCCTGTGTGTGGGCAGCAGTGTTACAGACAGTAGGTAGCAATACCTCTTACAAGAGAACCTGCACACTCAGGCCAGCTACATATTTGTAGGAGGATCCAGAACTACAGACAGAGTGTGAGTAGTGTTGTTGTATGCATTTGTATGTACATACTAGTTTAAGTTGGAATGCAATCTGTTTGCATAGCTCTTAACTGTGGGCCTATCCTCTTGATGGCCAGAGGTGTGCCAATTATGTTTTGTCTGTCCACCACACAGGTCTTGTGTCAGATATATCACTGGCAGTGTGTGTGTTGAGTGCTATCAGTACACAGCTACATCCATTTCTGTTTCTAACTTCATATTCCTGACTAAGGGTATGTTGCAGACTATCCTGTAACACCAACAATTTGCTTAGTGTATGACAACAGTTTTACACATATGGGCCTGTGATCCAGCCTCTGACCTCCACCTATATACCAGGCTTTGTACATATTACATGCTGTCAGAGGTTGTTCAGTAGTGGGCTGTGAGTATGTCATGCTGCTATTCCTGCCATCAGTCTACTGCTATTGTGGCCCCCACGCATGCTGTGGGGTTGGGTCCATATATGTGCGGGCTTCATCTACACAATACATATGTGCCCTTATGCACTGCAGAGGCCAGTGTATGTAACAGTGGTATATTGCCCTGTATTATTGAGTCTAGAGGGGGATGCACCATAACTAACCTAGGCTGTGACAACATGTGGGGGTATCAAGGGTAAGCTGTCTTAAGGTACCTGGATGTACGTTACCATACAATTCACCTTGGGTAAATACAGGCCTACTGCCTCCTGCTATACAGACTGCTCCGTTTGTCAGTGTGATTGTGATGGTGTCAGTTATGCCTTGTTATGTAACAGATACATCCCATTGTGTCAACTGAGGTCTTTACCCCCTAGGGATTGTATACAGAGTGTAGACAGAGGCTGCTGGACTACACATCTGCATTACTTCCTGTTGATTGTTTGGTATCCTATGACCCAGTCTGTCTTTACTATTGTACTACTTGAAGGCATCTGCCTCGACAGCAACATGTGTAAACCTTTCCTGACTACTGTATTAGTATAACTGCTTCACAGTTGTATTACTCTGTTAATATGGAAGTCGGTGTCTAAACAGCTATAAGACATGGAATATACAACTGCAATAGTACACAAATAAAGCTTTCTCATGATTGCAGACCTGTATGTGGTGGTATATCCTTTGACCTCTCTGTGGGTATACGTTGCAGGCAATGATTGTCATTTGTAGGGGTGGCTCATACAGTGTCCATTTGGTAAGGTGGTAACTGTAGGCATAGTGGCTGTACCGTATTGTGTGCATCTTATACATATGTATCTTCCTATACATATCTCTGTGTGTGTATGTGTAGTTACACATATATCTATATATTTGCGTACATATATATATATATATATATATATATATATATATATATATATATATGTATGTATATCTGTATCTGCATATATGTGTCTGTATATGTATCGTAGAGATGTTGATTGCTTCCACATTGCACATTCCCTATTGTAGCCAGACTGTACTAAATGATATAGTACTGATACCGGCCTGACATCATACAGGTGGGATGGAGTACTGTTAACATCTTGTGCCCATGTTGTATCAGGTCCTTGTTATGGGATCTGCAACAGTTGGCACTGTATTGCAGGGCAGATGTGTTTGGCTGTGAGGGGAAATACCTATTTGTACAAGACATGTTATTTGTGCCCCCTCAACCCCCTTTAATGGTGCATGTGGATATATATGTTTTTATGTCCCCATTTTTATCTACAGATGTATGTCTGTATATACCTATATATATATATATATATATATATATATATATATATATATATATATATATATATATATATATATATATATATATATACATATATATATATATATATATATATATATATATATACATATATATATATATATATATATATATATATATATATATACATGTAAATGTAGACATATGTATCTATAGGCGTATGCATATGTATGCATGTATGTTATATATGTATATATATATATATATATATATATATATATATGTATATATATATATATATATATATATATATATATATATATATATATATATATATATATATATATATATATATATATATATATATATATATATATATATATATATATATATATATATATATATATATATATGTATATATATATATATATATATATATATATATATATATATATATATATATATATATATATATATATATATATCTACATATATAGATATGTATATATCTATTTAGATATAAATATATGTACACACACGTACACATCTACATGTTTAAATAAATTTCCTGTACTGCAGAATGACCGGGGTGGATGACATGTTTGTGAAAACATCAGGGTTATGTACATCTGACATGGCTTAGTGGTAAATCGCTTTGGCTATGGTGTGCAGCATCCTAGCTTCAAGCTTTGCAGAGGCTGTTTATTTTCTTGCTGGGCAGAACAAAGGCCATTGGATACAGAGTGATTAAGGCACTTTATGCTGTTGCAAGTGGGTTTGCATGTGTTTCTGCAGAGGTAAGCACTGCTAACTTCAGCTTACAGTTTTTTATACTTCTAAATTGCTTAACCTTTGTAGGCATTGCTTACCCCCATGCAAACAGACTTAAACCTGCTTACTGCTGCTTAAAAGTGCTTACTCCCACCTAAACCCCCCATGCTAATTTCTTTAAAAGAAAAGAAAAAAAGGTTGATAGGAAAGTGGTGTAAAAGGGGCACAAAGAGGGAAAGGCAGTAGGGAAAATCGCTAGGGATGTTCAGGAAGGGTGTAGGGAAGGTCCATAGCTGCCCATTTCTTCTACAGCAATAGCTGTCATATATACTGAATTTGAAGGTAGGTTTGGGCACTCAAACCCCTGAGAGAGGAGTGAGGACAACAATAACATGTTGTGATGCCAATTAGACCAGATTACATGTGTGTGAAATGGACAGCTATGTATGGGGCGAGATATTATTTTGGGAAGAGAGTGCCCTTTTTTTTCAGGTGAGAGTTGGATGTTGGGGAGGGATAGTAAATATATTTGGGGAGGTAGGTTGGGTAGGTTAAAAGACAAGACAAACAAGACACATACAGGGGCAGAATATGACACATGTGGGGGGTAAACACGTTGATGGGGAGCGGAGTTGGGAAATTGGAAGCCCATGAGCCCCCTAGTGGAAACAGTGGGACTGAGATTCCCACCCATGGCCAGTCACCACTGCATCTTCATGGCTCCAAAGGTGGCTGTGCTGGAGGCTGAGTCGGAGAGAGCCAGGCTGACCCTCTGGTCATGACACGCAGCCTCGAGTTGGCGTACAAGATCTCCAAACTGCTGATTGAGCTCTCCATGCAGCATGACCCGGACCTGGCGACGGGTGACAGCTCTCTGTCAGTGCTTGCTCCTGGGGGGTGGTGAGCCCCATCCCCTGATGTGATTCCATCCGAAGGTGGTGCAGGACCAACGATCGAGGAGGTCCCGGATTGGGCCCCAGACGTGCTGGTGCCCGGTGCCATGGCCAGCTGAGGTGGGACAGATGCGTCCACTGGGACCCACATTCCCATACGTACTATGGTGTTTATGGTGTATCAACATATGTGGGTTAGTAATAGTCAATACATTCCAGGGTTAGATATAACAGCATGCATAGATATTCCCATTAACCCAGACACCAGATATGGAACAGGTGCATAGCAAATGAACACATGCATATAAGGGACCACAGTGGTAATAACAACAGCATGCAGGTACATTGATGGCACCATGCCACCAATGTTGGAGTAATTCAACATAGCACATGCATGGAAACAGATTTAATTATCAACCAATATGACATATGTAGCAACAGAACAGTGAAGTCATCACATACTGGTTGAGGTGGTTATTTAGTTTATTGTTGGAGATATGGTGGTAGGAGAAAGATGCCAATTAACAACTAGTATATTCCTGCAGTTCACATTACTTTCCTAGTCAGTGCTGTTATCTGTACCTCACAAGTATTACTACATTAACCTATTGCCTTAGTTTGGACAGTGAAATGGTTGTCGTCATCTTTATACATGAACTGGTTTTACCTGCAGTATACACCTCTTACTGGGTATACCTGTGGAGGAAATGTTTGTTAACACTAAGTAACTGTTTCTACACGTACTCCAAGATTCCAGGTTGATGTTGTGCACATAACTGTCCATCTCTTTCAGCACAGACTCTGACCATGTCTTTTCCATATGCAGGTGAACCGGGACATATGTAGACTATTGCCATCTTCAACCTTTAATGACTTACAACACTCTTGTACAGGCTTTCCTACACAGTTATATTATCTAGCACAGTGTGGGTGACAGTGATCAGTGATACCTTATTATTCAGAGCAACTGCAACACTCACAATTCCATACAATACGAAAGTAGACAGTTCCAGTACAGGGTATCAAGCTTTTTATTTCTCGGCACAGTGTTCATATCCGACGTACCATAGTGGGAGCAATGACTTTAGCAGTACCTGAATGTTGCCACAGAAAGTACCAGATTACACATTAGTGTTATGCACTTACATCTCACTCTGTTACTGTACACAGTCTGGTCACAGCTTGACAGCATGGGGGTGTAGATAGGACATACTTGGCTTATTACTCTCATAAGATTTTGGGGAATTGCTAGTGTGCCAGATTTGTTCTCATAGATGTGTGTCAATCAGCTGTACTTCCTATTTTCTGCCTATACATTGGGGATCATCCCACTGATTTCCCAGGGGGACAGGGTGACAGGCAGCAGATATGGGCCACTTTAGTAGACATTCTGGACATATGTGTACAGTTGTGGGGTATGATTCTGTATGCAGACTACTACCACTGCCAGGATTCAAACCAAGGCTGCGTGTGCTAAAAATACAACAGTTCACGTCTCAGTTGCATGTGCTATTTGGATTTTGCTGTCAGCCTTTTCACTGTTTTCTGTCTATGTGTCTCTCAGTTGTACTAAATGACCTCTGGGGATTACACCAGTCATATACAGACATTCTTACACATTTTATGTTGCACAGTGTGGGTAACAGTGCTTAATACAACAGTACTATTAAGTGATTGCAAATCTACATTACCATATAATACCAGAGTATACACATACAGTCCAGCAGTTAGACCTTTACTGTCAGGCTATTATACTTTTATTTACACACAAACTATATGAGACTCTTCCTGCCATATTCCCCGGTGTATGCTGTACTTGCCTTAAACAATACACGTGTTATACTGGCAATTACCTTACTAATGCTTTTAGATTTATTTCCTATGACAGTACATGCAGGAGTATTACTGACATGCCTCGCATTGCAACCTCTCCAGGTAACAGCTATGGGCTTCCTGGTTCATGGCCCACTCACTTGCCGCTGTGAAGGACAAAAGAGGAATATTTAGCCATACCTATCCATAATATAAATGAGCTGGCAATTATTACACATGTAGTGGAGTGATACTTAGACACAGCTGGGACAGCCCCTGCCATCCTAGCCTCTTGGATCCACTGCTCCAAGAGGTCTGCCTTACGCCGCTTCAGGTCGGCATAGTGATGCCTGACCTGCTCACCAGTTCGGGGTATGCCAGTAACACTGGTGAGGTCACGGGTGAGATGGTCCCAGGGTTCCGCCTTATATTGGGAACCATGGTACTGGCCATGCAGCAGTCTCTGCTCATGGTCTTTGACAAGGAGTCCTGCCCTGACTTTGGACTCCTGGATGCTCCAGCGCTGTGCCTGGAATTACACTCCCTCTCCCTTTTCTGCCATGGTGCCAGCAAGGGGAAGCTACAACCAGTTATGAGATGTATTCCGGCCTGTTGAGTTTAAGTAGGGCCTCATTCCCGCACTTTGCCATGATTGGCAGGTTTTGAAAAGGCTAAGCTATGGGCAAACCTGCTTACCTAAGGTTGGCATTGTTTAAAGGACACATTGAGTTAGCTGACCTAAACACTGGACCAAGGAAGGTTCCAACAACCAAAACTCAAGCAGTAATGAAAAAAACTTCTTTAATGAATCCAATGCAGACCAATACACGACACAGTAGAGTTAAGCGCTTTCACCTAGTACAAATACCAGGCTTCTTCAGAACTCAGTGCAATGAAGTCAATCCCCTTAAATAGCTTGAATAGCTTAAATTACATCATATGACTACCCCACCCAAAAAGCCATCAATTGTTTTAAAAATCTTTTAAAATCCAATGTTAAAACATTTCTTTAAAAATGCAATTCTGTGAAGAAACTTCTAACAATGCTGTACAACAAGACCTGGACCACTAAAAAGTACATAGTACACAACATCATGGAATAAAAATAAAAATACAAAATCCTACAAAAATCTATCTGTAAACACAATGTGTAGTTCCTGAAACAGGAAAACCATTTACCATCCTAATAGTTGTACATAATTACAATCCCTCATAATTATAATCTAGCAGCTCTAAGTCTTAAAATGCTGCTAATGTTGATATTGTCGTTTAAACCTGGTGCTCTCCCTGCATCTAATTTGAGTTGCCAAATCAGCTCTCTATACACTCCAATTTAGATTCCCAGCTGCCGCCCCAGGGATCTATACAAACTTGCTCCAAAACAAAAAACTTTAAGACCATATTTTTACAGTTTTGAGAGTGTAAAAGGCATTTGTTTCTTTCCCTTTACTAACATCATAAACCCTTCTGTTTAAATGCCTTTCTGTTTTCCCTATGTAAAAACTTGAGCATATTATACACATGTCCAATTATACAACCCCTTTGGACTTACAGTTAAAATGCTGTGAGGATTGAGTGGTAAATTTCCTGGATGGAATGTACAAACAACCTTGATTGACCATATAAGGACATTGGTGGCATGCCCCACACTTGTAAGTACCTTTGTTCTTCCTAATTTTCCCAATCAATTTTATTGCTCCTCTCTCCATGTATTCTTTGAGGTTCATATCCCTCCTCCTAATAAAATGTGGCTGAATAGGTAAGAACTCAGATGTTTCCTCATTCACCTTTAATACATGCCAATATTTAGTAATAATCCTTTCTACTTCGGCTGAAGTCCCTGAAAAAGTATGCACAAAGGCCGCTTCCTTAGGAATAGATTTTGGACAACTATTTGCCAAATTAGTAGTACCAATCCCTATTAAAGGAAAACATTTTTTGTTCCCATTCTCAATGACTTCCTTCACAATGTTTTCAATGAGCTCCTCATGGTAACCCCTTTCTAAGAATAAATTCTTAATGAATTCCACTTCGTTCAGGAATTCATCCATCTTACTTGTCATTCTTGAAGCCCTAATTAACTGTCCTTTGACTATACCCCTTTTCTGATAGAAGGGGTAACCACTGTCAAAATGCAAGTAAGTGTTTGAAAACATCTTTTTCCGGAAGATTCTTGACTGAAAACAATTATTCTCATAGTCCTTATATAATGTAACATCTATATAGTCCAAACTATCTTCCCCCATGTTCATAGTGAATGTCAGAAATTCTGTGGTTTCATTAATATAATCAAAAAATTCTTTCAATTCTTCTTTTGTCCCTTTCCACAACAAAAAAAAAATATTGTCTAGAAATCTGGTATACTTAATAATGTGGTTTGTTCAATCTGTTTCTGATATGAACTCTTTTTCCCAATGGTATAATGCACAATTGGCGTATAACGGGGCACAAGATGCCCCCATAGCAACACCCTTCTTTTGATGGTAATATTCTCAATTAAAATATAGGAAATTGTTCCTAAGAACAATCTCAGTGAACTCCAAAACTAAATTAATAGTATTGTTGTCCAAACCAGATTCAGCAGTAAGAATCTCCGAAAACCATTCCAGTCCCTTCTCATGGGGAATACTTGGAAACAGTTCAATTACATCAATAGTGACCATAAGTAAATCTCTCCTAAATAATTCTTTTTTTTATGTCTTTCAAGAACTCCCATGAGTCTTTACAAATATGATCTATTGAAGCTATAAACTTTTTCACCTTGGAATCCACATAAATAGCCAACGATTCAGTTATGCCCCCTGCACCCGCCACAATAGGTCTAAACTTGATGTTTTCAATCCCTTTATGTCTTGGGGATGCCAAAAATTGTGGGTATTTTTGGTTTGCCCACAATCAAAAAATTATATAACTTTTCATTTATACTCCCTTGCATTAAGTGGTCTAACAAATAATATTTTATTTTAGCATATGCTATGTTAATCTCATTTCGGGAAACAGATTCATAGTGGTCAGTATCTTGTAAAATATTGTACATGTAAATGTCATCGTCACTATTGTACATTAAAACCACACCTCCCCCCTTATCAGGTTTCATAACCCTACATTTGTGTTCATTCAGTAATGATAGCACTTATTTGTCGTCTTCAGAAAAATTGTCATTCCTGATTTCATTAAAGTTAAGATGCCTGATTTCCCTCTGAACCAATTCTTCAAATATTTTCAAGAAGGGGTGAATAGGGGGGTTAAAAGTGCTTGCCCTAGAAAGGTCCAGTTTAGGTTGTGCCTGACCTTTAAATAATATGTTAAATTTTAACTGTCTGGTAAAAAGTTTAAGGTCAATAATGGTATTGGCCACTACCCCTGGACATAAGGGAACAAAATGAAACCCTTTAGTGAATAATTTGAAGTGCTCATCCGAAATATTAATGTCCGTAAATTGAATATAGTGAAGTTGCCTCTTTTACAAACTTTGTCCTGATGTACAAATCGGTCTCTTATTTCATGGACAACTTCCTCTCCAAACATGGGGTGAATAAAACTGTTTAATTCTGACCATAATTTCAACCCTTCCCTCTGAACCTCCCCCCTTACCCCCTCACCCCCCCAGTACTGAAAATCCTGTGTGGAAGGGTTCCTTTCTTTTTCAGTTTGTATAGATCCCCGGGGCGGCAGCTGGGAATCTAAATTGGAGTGTATAGAGAGCTGATTTGGCAACTCAAATTAGATGCAGGGAGAGCACCAGGTTTAAATGACAATATCAACATTAGCAGCGTTTTAAGACTTAGAGCTGCTAGATTATAATTATGAGGGATTGTAATTATGTACAACTATTAGGATGGTAAATGGTTTTCCTGTTTCAGGAACTACACATTGTGTTTACAGATAGATTTTTGTAGGATTTTGTATTTTTATTTTTATTCTATGATGTTGTAAACTATGTACTTTTTAGTGGTCCAGGTCTCGTTGTACAGCATTGTTAGAAGTTTTTTCACAGAATTGCATTTTTAAAGAAATGTTTTAACATTGGATTTTAAAAGATTTTTAAAACAATTGATGACTTTTTGGGTGGGGTAGTCATATGATGTAATTTAAGCTATTCAAGCTATTTAAGGGGATGGACTTCATTGCAATGAGTTCTGAAGAAGCCTGGTATTTGTACTAGGTGAAAGAGCTTAACTCTACTGTGTCATGTATTGGTCTGCATTGGATTCATTAAAGACGTTTTTTTCATTACTGCTTGAGTTTTGGTTGTTGGAACCTTCCTTGGATAAGTGATTTTTGTATTGCTGCTTGTTTCAACCTTGTTTGGCCTAAACATTGCTTACACCTCCTAAGCTGGCCTGTGCAATGCTTAGTGTTGCTTAAATTTGACTTTGCATTATATTTGCTTTTTGGCATTGATTTATTATTCAATACATCTTATACATATGTCTGGTATCCATGATTCATGTGTACGTACACTGTATGGGGTCGTTGTGTTTAGTCGGGTACTTCAACACTCTGTTACAGTTACACCTCACATCTGGGCATACTTCAGTACTCCAGTTCACATATTTCTGTTATGTAGTGGGTTATAGAACATTTGACTGTATACTGATTACTTTCACATGTTCAGTTTGATTTTATTATAGTGAGGATTTGTTTGGTGATACCTCATTCTTATGTACTGCTTTGATGGCTTGGTGGTTAATTACTGTGGCTATAGTGTATAGGGTCCTGGGTTCAAGACCTGCAAGGCTGTTTATTTTGTTGCTGGGCAGAACAAGGGCTATTGGATACAGAGTAATTAAGGCACTTTTAAACAGTTGTAGGCAGGTTTGTGCAGGTTTGCATCAAGGGAAGCAATGCTAACCTCTGGTTAAATATGCTTACAGAGAGTTAGCTTCAATATTGCTTAACCTGTGTGCATATAGCTTACCCCCGTGCAAACAGGCTTAAACCCACTTACTAGTGCTTACATATGCTTACTACTGCTTAATAGTGCTTACACTTGCTTACTAGTGCTGCCTCCTGCTTACAACTGCACTGATTTAGACAGTAATGTGTAATGGTTCTTGGAAAGGTTGGGGATTTGGAAGCTGTATGGAGTTATCATTCATTACACATTTTACCTTCCATTTGTATTCATGATTCCTGTGTATATATACTGTATGGGGCACATGTGATTATCTGTGGACTTTGCAACATTATGACACTGACACCTCACATCTGCATTTAATACAATGCTCCATTTCACAAATATATGTTATTTAGTAGGTAATGCAACTAATATATTGGTCGTAACGTGATTTGATATGGAAAATGGAATGTGCTGCAGTGGGACTCGAACCGAGAATGCCTGCTTGTAAGGCAAATGCTCTGCCCACTACGCTATTGCTATACCACTTCATTTGCATATATCTTCCTTGTTATCTTCTTCAGCCATTTAAGCTGCATTAACCGTAGCCAAGCAATGGGCAGACCCACGCACCTATGGTTAGCTTTAATCGGATTCATAAAAAAATAAATGGTATGCTTATTTTCCTTGTATTTACTATTGCTGTTGTACACATGGGGGATGTTGCTGGGGGTATGCGGACACCTATGAGCGGTCTTACTCATTCTTTTGGCCTTTCTGCTGTTCTTCATTGCGGGGAGTGTGTATACTCTGAAAGCTCAGACATGTCCCCTGCACTCTTACACACTGCATGTAGGATTTGAAGCTTGGGCAGCGTGCCTTCATTAATATGCATGGCGCGCTGCCGTCCTGCTCATAAATGGCCACTTCCGTGCAGGACTAAGCTAGTTCTGCATGGAAGATTAATAAATCCGGGGGTATGTCTCTGGATACACTGATATCTCTGCCAGCCCAAAGTCTAATTCGGAACAAGTCCAAGAGATTTAGGAGGGTTAAGTAGCCCCAGTGATTAAAGAGAATCACTGGGGTCAGCTGATTATCAGCTATGTGGAAGAAAAAAGAGGACAAAATATTCTGTGCTTTGCTCAGAATACTGGACAATTAAAGGTACAGTCTTATAGATGGGCTGAATATTTTTTGTTTTTTAATATCTTTTAGTTCCTCATAGTTTGTGCACACTTCTTGTCTTTTGCACTGGAACATAACAAAAATGCTGCTCATGTTACGGTAATCAGTTTAAATACATACACAGAGTGTAAACTGTATTTTATTAGCATTTACAGTGATAGCTCTTACTTGTGTCAAATAATGGATAATGACTGCAATGAACAGCTGGTGAATGCAAATGAATAAATGAATATATAGAACTTGAAGGCCAGTGTCTGCAAACATAACAAGGCTAACTTGTAAAGACCTGTAGAAAAAAAGCATATTCATCCCAAATATATAAGGTTGACAAACAGGTACATAATCTTTATTCACACACAGGCTGACGTTTGCAGAGCATTTTAAAATGCTGATCACACACAAGTACTGATATACTTCATGCTTATTAGAAGTTCTGCTTTGCCTCCCAAAAATTAACATTATTCATAGGTTCATAGGTTCATAGGTTCATACTAGGCTATCTGCCCGAGGGCATTTATAAGCCTAGCCCATAGTTTTGTGACTTTAGTTTGGAGAAACTATGCCCATTATTTTGCTGTGCCTCTGTCGAGCAGTGACACTGAGGTAACCCCTGGGTTGTATCTGCGATCCCCCATCCATTGGTCAAGATTCCTCTTGAACAAGGCCAGCGAGGTGCTCTGCCTCACATAGACCGGGATTTTGTTCCACAGCATAGTGAGTCTTTGGGTGATGAATCTATCCCTCCAGCACGTCCTATTAATAACCGTGTCGAGGTTTAAGTCTCCCGCCCTTGTGGCTCTGAGGGATCTAGATTTCTTGAGATGAAGCATGTTCATCAAATCTGGGTTTGACATGGCCTTGTATGTCAGGCATAGGTCACCTCTGAGCAAGTGGTAAGCAACTGAATATAACTGGAGTTCTTTCAGTCGGGCAGCATAAGACAGATTTTTGAGACCCTTTATCCTTTTGGTGAGGAACTTTTGTGGCCTCTCCAGCTGCTGCAAGTGTCGGGTCAGATACATTCCGAATGGGGCATTGTACTCGATCATTGGTCTGATGAGTGATGAGTATAGGGAGACTATGACTTTCCTTGATCTAGATGTGAATCCCTTCATGATAAGGTGGGCAATGTAGAAGGTTTTCCTAACTACTTTAGCAATATTCAGAACATTATATGAGGAAATATGCTAAACTAAAGACAAAGACCACTTGCAAAGCATAAAAATGAAACTATGAAGAGTGGAAGGGATTGTAAGGGACCTCTTTTCTGCTTATATTTGACTAGTCTAAATATTTTCATGTTTCACCACTATTTCTGCTTAAAAATGGCAGACATTTTGGACTGCTCTAAGTTTTGCTACAATGTTAAGTCCTTTATTTATTTGTTTTCATACCTCAACATGTATACTGAAGTGGTTTTACTCTCTACATGCTAATATCATCCTTAGATTACCACTAGCATGAAGCACTAAATTAAGATGTTCTGAGATGATGCCCAGTTATTATCTGAATAATAGGAAAGAAATATCCTATACCCTTACCCAATTATAAGTCACCATCATATTTATAGTTTACTAGTGTATTCCATAAGGTCATTTACAAAATGCATTTATAGGGTGTACATTACTTACAGGAGTCAGGATATACAAACTTAAGTTTTTCTTCTTATATTGATGAACTCTTAATTACTAATTCTTACAATTGACAATAGCTTTTGTCATTCAGTTCATTGACTCATTGGAAATAAAATGTTGATTTTAACAAATGTAATGAAATGTGAATCATATGAAGACATCTAGATGTACAGTGTAAGAAAATACTCACAATTAAACATACAAAACATGAGAATGCACAGACTAAAGTAACGTAAGCCATGTACAGTATTACGGAACAGCTTGGACTGTTGTTTCCTTATGGCAAGTGAGTAGTTTTCTGAAAAGCTGAAATGAAGAACAGAAGAGCTACAGGAAAGACAGGCCAGGCATTCTATCATCTGGAATAATTAATGAAATCATTACGTTAGAAGGGTCAATTATGTTTTTGAAAGATAAATACTTTTGTGCTATTTTAAAAAGAACAGAAATGTGATTAAGCACTTCCTGAGAGGCACATGTAGCTGGTGTCTGCATTAATAAATCCTCAGGATAACAAATGAGTGACTAAAAATGAAGAAAAACGAGGCTGTCTGATTAAAACAATTTAAGTGGATTACCTTCCAATTTTATGAAAGTCTTGCTGTCAGGATCATTTTTACAAATGATTTACAAAAGTAAAAAACTGTTTTCAGTGAACCACTTAGCATGTTTAAATACATCATTTTGGAAATTGTTAGCTATGTAGAAAG
Source organism: Protopterus annectens (assembly GCF_019279795.1). Taxonomy (NCBI): domain Eukaryota; kingdom Metazoa; phylum Chordata; order Ceratodontiformes; family Protopteridae; genus Protopterus; species Protopterus annectens. Next base: position 372,783,851 of record NC_056729.1, on the reverse strand, counting down.
AATTGTATGATCTCCTGCACTCTCAGCAAAATGTTGGTGTTACTTCATTAACAGCTTTGCAGGGCTGGGCTCACTAGGATACTGTTGATATCACATTAGCTGCTACAGTGCATGTGTAATATTAACATAAGTCTGAAAATGCATTACATGCACAATTTTTGATGTTTGGCCATCAGCAAACTGCCCATAGCTCAGTTACCATGTTAGGTGAAATAGTATAAAGTAGACTTGTTAAATTAGATAATTAAGCTGGCTAAATCTTCATCTCATCCATCATTTAATGCATCATAAATAATGATAGCATAATGAGGTGATTGAAACTAATTATACAGGCTACTGGGTTTCCACATGTGGCATACAACTGTTATAAAAAGGTATGTCCATATGATACTGCATTAAGAATATGTTCAGCATGAGGCATTACATCAACTTTAATTAATAAATAATTCCTACAATTCTACATGTCACTTGAATTTATATCTGTTTTGAAAATGCATTCCACAGACTACTGCTTCTGAGGATAATTATTTGCACACAGCATGGCAATTGAATTAGAGTACATTTACTGCGCATAATGACAATCTATTTTTCTGCTGCCAAGATGATGCAGAATGTTTGCACAGCACAGAATTCTGAACAGCATGCATTTACGCTCCAAGTAAAGCATTTTTGGAACTATAATTATGAATACTGTCTGCTGGCAATGGACAGAAGTCAAATATTCTGCTGGACATTAAAACATAGTGTTTATTTTATTTACAGACTGATTCCGTAAACATAAAACAACAGGGTAGCATTCTTGCACCTTTTTCAAAACACATACACAGTCCTATCACAGCTTCCTACCCTACATGCCAGTATAAGATCTGAAAGTACAAGTTCTGACACTTCAGAAACTAAACTCACGTTCAAAAAAGAATTCCAAAACTCATTTTTGCACCTTTCACTAGTGCACTCTCATACCACATTATATAAATTTACTAACTTACAAGATTGTTGTACCTCAGACAATGGTAGTACACAGTATAAACTTATACACCATAATCTCTGACATGGTAGATATTTCTTTCATTTGTACTCAATAGTTTTGCAGATCCAAGACTAATATGGTTCTTGGAATTTCAACAGGCACCCATGTAATCAAAACTGTCCTCCATGACACTGTAGTGTACCCCACAGCTGTGTAGACCATACATTTACATTACCCACCATTTGTAATATTTTGTAACCCATGCATGATAGTCATTTCCATCCAAAGACATCAGACTTCTGGTTAATATCATTCCATGGCACACTACTGACACAAAACAAGTATTAAGGCTATAAACAAGGTGTGAAAAGACTGCAAGGAAGGCTCTACCAATGAAAGTAAACTTTCAGAATTTAAAGGTTAAAAAGAAATGTAAGAATTAGAACTAACATTCTCAAAGCAACATATGTTAGGGATATGCAGGAAAAAGTACCTTAGCCAGCAAAAGCAACTATTTGAAACAATAAGAAACATAGCCACAGACAAGCTATCTGTAAAACATAGAGCCTCCCCTGCTCTTAAAACCAAGCTAATAATCAGCCCTGAAGATAATGTCACTTCAACACTCACTGTTGTAGCACCCATGCTCAGGTGCATACCAATTCCTTCCACTTGTCCTGAGTGCACCTGCAGTACTTGCAAGTCTTCAGAAAAGTTACTATATCACAAGCCCAAAGTCATTTAGGTAAACTCAACTCACCTCTGGGCATGAATTTCCCACATTCACCTCAGACTCCTAATATTTGGTAGTCATATTCCAAGTACACGTCTTGCTTCTATTTACAGCCTTACACTTAAAGCCTGCTCTGTTCCACACCGCACTGATTAATACTCTAGATGGAGTTGTTACCTTCAGTGGATTTTCGAAATGACTGTAATGGTCTTGATGTTTTTGTTTAGAATATTGAAACTTTAGTTAACAGAGGGCTGCACATGCACACATCACGGGGATGTATGAAATGCTTCTTCTAGGGAGAAGACAGGCAAAAGTAAGCTGTGGTCATGCCTAACAGTCTGTAGCATTTAGAGAAACTTGAAGAAATGCATTCCTGGTGATTTCCAGGAAGCAAGCAATAATGTCTGTTATTGGGGAAATGACTCCCTCCAATGAGTGTTGTGGGACCACGCACCAGAGGTACACGGCCTCAACATGCCTGAAAGGGCATGACTTCCCCAATAACACTCAACATGGAGCACATTATCAAACTAAGACAGTGGGTTGTTAAACTATTTCATAGTTGCTTTTTTAGCAGCATATAAATATTTTATAACATATGTAAAATAGTACCTCTGCCTAATGCTTCAAAGTTGCTATAGCATATGCGATTATTGTCAGCGGAAGTATTTTACAAGCAAAATGTATGTTGCATTAGAAATTAATGTCAACATACATACATACACACGTTCACACACACACACACACACACACACACACACACACACACACACACACACACACACACACACACACACACACACACACACACACACACACACACACACACACACACACACACACACACAGACACACACGAGCACAGGAATTACAGCCACCTTCTTGACAGAATATACCTCATCTGTCATTGTGACCAAATGAATAAAATAAAAAATAACAGTGCAAAGAATTGCAAACCCCCAACTATCCCTGATTTCACATACCATCCCAGTTTTGCATTCTTTTTATTTTCTGATAAATTTGTATGGATTACAGTCGAGCAATAAAGCTAAACATCATAGTTGCATAATTCTTATTGATCAGATAATGTACATTGAGGAAAATCTTCTTCAGATATGAATTCTTCAAGAAAAAAGTGAGAGGCAGTCTCTCACTCTGTTCCTCTCAGTCTCACACACACACACACACACACACACACACACACACACACACACACACACACACACACACACACAAGCACATGCACAAGTACACATCAAACACAGTCTAATAGATTAGAATTATTTTTCATTTTGCTATACACTTTTTTGTTAAACCATGCATAGTGAGCCTTAAATAAAATGACACTTCCTTGTAACTGCTATTGCTGTTACATTTGCTATTTGAATATCTTACTTGTATTAATTTACCATTTTTTTTTGTAATTATTTTTTGACCGTTAAAAGCAAAACCACATTTAGTGTGGGTAAAAAATGGTGTCTGGCTGTTTTTTTTGTTTGTTTGTTTCTGTCCATGCTTCATGACATCTGAATATGCTGCCATGGACTGAATGAATTGTTTTTTTCCTGGCTTTACCTGTACATTGGCACCCTACTGAAGAAAGTTCATTCTCCAGTTAGATTAATAATGTGCATTTTTCAAATTATCTAATAGTTATCAATACATTCAGTACCACAGCCATACAGAACAGTAATAAATTACAGCCAATCCAAGTCAATGAAACAGTTTTATTTGAATCATGTTATAGAATACAGAGAAACTGCTGATTTGTCACTACACAAAATGACCCATACCTGTCCAAATGGCCATAGACTAGTACATATTTTATCGTAGATGTGATGTCCTCAAACATAATTATATTATTTAGCAGGGGTGGGGTGCATATGAGTAAAAGGCCAAGTATTTTGGGTACATGACTGTCACTCAAATTAAAAACTGAAGTGATGTTTGACCAAACCTTGATGCCTTATGAGTATGGCTAAGAAAAGTTAAAACCTCCTTCTATCCAATATATAAAATGAGAATTTTTTAAATGTTTTAACTGCAATCTATGCAATTATTTGTTTACTGATGCCAACAAAATTTGTACTAACAATTATAACATTTCTATTAAGGGATGTTACACATGTAAATCTAAATTTGTGGTGTATTTGGTGGTATGCTTGCCCTGTAAACACTTTTATGTGGGGCATACCACTAGAGAACTGTATAAGAGAATGTACAAGCATAGACATGCAGTATTGGTAGGGGATGAGAAAAATGCCCTGACAAGCATTATACATTTAGTAATTATAAAGTAGATTTCAAGTTTTTAGTTTTGGATGATGTGAAAGAGTATAACAGAATGTCTAATGCTGAAGATGAACTTGGATGGTCTGAATATTTGTGGCAACTGACAGTAAATGCATGTTTTCCACCAGGTTTGAACAACTGTGAGAGGATTTTGTTGCCTTTCTGAGAAGGAAGAGGTTAAAGCATTAATTAAGTCATCAGTTGTTTTATGTCATGTGACTTTCTCCCTTTAATTAAGTGAAGGTTTGTATTGCATTATTCAGTCTGATGAAGTATTGACTGAGAGATGAAAATACTTACTGTTTAATGTGTATGTGTATTAAACTTGTTTGATTTTATTTTATTTTCCGGCTTTGTCTTAGCTTATGGTTAAAGATTACAGTGACATAAATCCAGTAGCCTTCATGAGTACTGTAATGCTCAAACTGAATTGTTAAAGATTACAGTGATCAAATCTAGTAGCCTTCCTGAGTAGTGTGATGCTCAAACAGCATGGTAAAAGACTACAGTGATGTGAATCTAGTAGCCTCCATGTGTAGTATGATGCTGACCCTATCACAGCTGACTCTGTAGCTGAAAGAACTCTCATAGTAGTTTAGCAGAGTAAACTATATACATATTAAGCCCAGAGACACAGAGAGAAAAACTCCATGATAACCATGAACAACTGCCTCCATGGAAGAAAAAGTTGTCCAGGTTTAGGAGAAACTTTGTGGTTTAGAAAATTATGGGAGGTTCAAATGGAGTGGCAAAAGAAATTGGACTTGTTTTGGTATAGTCACAATTGGCTATGTCACCTCTGTATTGTTCCATAGGTTTGGGATAACAGAGCAATCATAAGGTTGGGAAAGGATTCAGTAGTGTTCCACTTCTTGGAACAAAGTGTGGTTGATGTGGTACCATGAAAGACCTGACCCTTAACAACCTTCTCTTTTTACAGAACAATTTGTTTCTCAAATACCTGATTAAAGGACCCAAACCTTCATTAACAGGGAAACAAGATATGTTGGTGTAATAGGCTCATATCCTTGACTTTGGTAAAAAAAATGTCTATACATGTCAAACAGAGTAGCACCCTTGCCTATTACAAGTTATCCCTATATAACTGAATGGGCAACATTAAATTCCTCTCCTGTCTATCTTGTGTTGCTCTTTGTATGGCTGGTGGATACTTTTGTCTATGGTTTAATAGCTAGGCTTCTAATGGCCCGTGAACTGATTGGCTAGTACTTAACTATGAACATATGAGATCAAGTCCTGGTACAAGGATCATGTTACTGGAGATATGAATGCAATGTGAGAGGTGGGAGAGAGACTAGAGGGGGACATTGTACTGTGTACTATACTGCAGGAGGGGGACAACGTATTGTGTACTACAGTGCAGGAAGGGGAAATTGTGCTGTGTACTATAGTGCAGGAGGCTGACATTGTATTGTGTACTATAGTACAGGAGGGGCATCATATTGTGTACTGTAGTGCTGGACGGGGACATTTTATTGTGTATTGTGTACTATAGTGCAGGAAGGGAACATCGTATTCTGTACTGTAGTGCTACACGGGGGCATTGTATTGTGTACTATAGTGCTGAAGGGGGACATTGTATTATGTACTACAGTGCTAGGGCCATGAGAACTGGTATGCCTGTGAATTACTCTATATGCATATTTTGGACACAGAAAAGTGACAGATAAATTTGTGGAGAAGGCACATGCACTGCTTATGCATCAGGGTACATAATGGCATCAGAAAGCATCCTGCTATGACCAGATGTCTATGATATGCAGCAACAATGCCATCCTGTTAATTTATTCAGCAAAGACCATGTAACTTGCCCCCTGTCTGATAAGGATTTGCAGTGCCCCGCTGTCTTCTGCATTGCAAGTTTTATTTAGTGATACATTTCGGAGTTTTTATGTGCATTATATTGGATGTAGAATGAGATCTATTAAATCTGGAAAGGGTATGATGTGACATGACATACTAATAAGCCCTTTTGTTAGCCTTGAGCTCTTATGTTACAGCACATTTTGTTTGGCTGTTTATTCTATAAATCTTCATTTGCATGGCTTCCACACTTACTGTCACTTACCTGATTACACAAAGCCCTTCATTCATCCACTGCCATTCTGTTTCTCTGCTAACTCTCCCATGGAACTGTAATAAATAATGATATTAGGCTCTATTTTACAAATTCTAAAAAACACAAAAATCATCTAGGGTTATACTGTAATTGGCTTTGGTAAGTACGCATTGGCAAGAGCAATGGTCAGAAGGTTTGAAAGGACCCCTTTATTATGTTCTGTTGTCCCTAATCCATTCATCAAGACACTGGAAAATGCAATTAGCTCAGCACATCCTTGCAAATCCTGAACAGAGTTCATCAACAGAAAAAGTACGATTCAGTAGCACTGACTGTACAGGTATACACATTGAGCATTACAAGCAGTCTTGCAAAGGGTTAACTGGGTTAAAGCTGGCAGCACTGCGGCAGTTCAAAGGCAGGCATATCAAACTAGTGCAGATGCTACAAGCCAAAAAGAAGAAATGCGACTATTAGTAAGTGAATGTATACCTATGAAGAGAAAAGAAATCTTGTCTTCAATAATCTGAAGAAAAAATAAAATAACACAAAAAATAATGAAACCAAGAAGGTATGAAACAGACAGGATTTAGGAAATAAATATATTAAAAGAAAACTGTATATGAGAAAAAAAGATACATATGCAGATATAAAGTATGGAGAAGATAAGCAAAATGGAATCACAGTGATGCAAGATAATCAGATGAAGTAATGTAGGTCATGTATATTTCACATGTCACTGCTGATTTTGCACTGGAAGATTACACAAATAAAACAAGTGTGTGTGTGTGTGTGTGTGTGTGTGTGTGTGTGTGTGTGTGTGTGTGTGTGTGTGTGTGTGTGTGTGTGTGAGTGTGTGTGTTTGTGTGTGTGGTCATTTTCATACCATTTTGCTAAGGCATTTTTATTTTTGGTAGTTATTTTGCATATTTCCCATGATGCTTTGAAAATAAAATGAGAGGCACATAAATACTTTGCATACAGATTTATGCCTTGTACCAGGCTTTTTAGGCTATCTTCACGAAATTTACTAGGGTCACCTGCTTTCTTGTCCATCTATCTGCCTTCCGCATTTTCTTTTATCCTTTTTTCTCTTGTAGGGCTTCTCAATCCTTTAAGCATCCACAGAAACACAGAAACCATTTCTAGTACTAGTCCTCATGCCATGAGATCTCTGTTTTCATCTGCACTTCTAAAAATAATATGAATTAAGCTGGCTGATATAAAAGGATCTGATTCTACCAAAATTATTTAAACCACATGCTTGATTTATATGCTACCAGCCTTTATCAGGCACCAGTAACTGCACTTTTTGCTTTCAAGTTGATATTAATAAAAAAATAGTAATATCCCATTGGAAACTGAAATCTTGGGAGATTCAGTATCAGTTTAAACAACTAAGCTGAAGAACGAATTTCAGCCATAAACCTGCTAAAACAAGCTCTTCCTTTTAGCTTCGAACATCAGACATGAATAAAGCTTTGTGGAGTCTGAAATCAGGACAAATAACCTTTTGGGCTTTTACAACTTCTTCCTTAATAAATGTTTTATTGGACTTATTAAATGCTAGAAAGCCAGTTGCCTTCTGCATAGACTGGCACTTGTTTTGTACAAGTAGAAGTCAATGGCACATCTGTACTCATGAGTCTCAGTCGTACAGAACACATTCAGTGATGGCTTCTTCACCTGTGTTAGTATTATTTTAACAGCTACTGTCAACACGTCCTCACAGACTAATCACACAGTCTGTGCTGCTGGAGCACAAATCAGTGGTCTTTCAGACAACAAAACAAATTTCAAATGATACTATGAATGTAGTTAGTGCCTAGTGCACTAAACCAACAAAGGTATTATATTCTTCACACAAAAACAGAAAGCTGTCAAGTAAGGCCTTCCTAAGCTCATCATTACAGGAGCAAAGCAGCTATCATATGTCAACCTATAAATAGGCAAATATCAAAGTCTGTTGTTCTAGCTACCGCAGTAGCATAGGTAAAATTACAGTAGATGACATATGAAACTCCTGTTGAAGGAGTGGTAAGGGTATTCCTCAGCTTTTTCTTAGAGATAAATGTTTTGCTAATGTTTAATCCACTAGGGAGGAGTGGAACATGGAGACGTTAGACTAACAATTCAATGATTTGAGGCAAACACCCACTGACTAATCATGCTTTGTAGCACAGGCTTTTTATCAGACAGTACAACAGAAAAGTAATCCAATGGAGGTCCCTTGTCAAAAACAGCAGCACCACATTTATTAAAACAAATAAAACGCTTCTTCAGAGGTAGAGTGGATACAAATGAACAACGCTCAATAAAGAATCCTGATATGTAAACTACAAGTTCTCACTTTCTATGTTTAATTTTAACATTGTAAAACAATCCAACCACATACTAAAGATGAACAAAAACAAGCTTAAGAAATATATATATACATATATTAAAAATGTATTTTTTGACTACAAAACCAGTATATGTTACCTTAATTACGTTGAAGACATAAAATACATGTAATACATATGTTTAACCAAATGCAAACTCTGATAAAATACCCAACATAAACTAATCCCTACTCCTTTATTAAAGAGGTACTGTTCATACCTTCATTTTTATAGTTTATCAATAAAGCCCATCTTAAAGAGGAAACTCACCAAATTCTATAATATTGTGTTAAACTATGTTGCAGTTACTATTAAGTCCCCATTCTAACTCCCGGTTCTCAGGATCAATGGAAAAGCCTCTGATCTTAACTGGCACAATAGCCATGAAGGAAAAATTATGTCCTGGATTTAGTTCAACATGCTTTGCCATCATTCTTGTTGGTCCTAATGGCGCAAATGTTCGTCTTTCCAATATAAAGCGGCTTGGCAGCAGTTGCAGAACGCTATATATATAATGGACTTACTCTCACAATTTAGTGGGTACCTAATCCAGTACTTTTTATTTCTTATAGTGAACGTCTCACCTCTTTTTACCCTGTTGCAATACCTATAGAAGCCACATTGTTGCATCCCATTCCTCTTGTTGAATGTGTGTTCGGGTGTGTCCCTCTGTAACAGTTCCTTAAGATTAGTGGACCTTCTGAAAATAATCTTAGGGATACTGCCTAGCTTATCTACTAAATAGGAGTTTGAATTAATGAAATGCCAGTTCTTACGAATTATCGCTGAAATTTCTTTTGAATTTCTACTGAATGTAGTAATAAAACTTAAACCAAAGTCACTTTCCTTTACAACAGGTGTAACCACATCAAACTGTTCATTGCTCCAGTTCGAGTCTACACTGTTAATGTCAGTATGATGGTCCGTCTGATTAAGGACAATTTGTACTAATAATGGCTTATAAAAGCCATTAAGTCTTTTGTTTGTGACTTCCTCAGTCAAGTCATACAACAGTTGTTCAGGATAACCCCTGTTCCTAAACATTTCTTTCAACAGTTCACACTCTAAGGAGAAATCTTTCAAGGTACTGCACATTCTCCCTGCCCTCACCAGTTGTCCTTTAACAATTGACCGTTTCTGTTTATATGGATGGAAACTGGTGAAGTGCAGGAAAGAATTGCAGTACGTGGTTTTTCTAAACACTGTTGATGTCAAAGTGCCATTCTCAGGGTCCTTGTTCAACTTGACATCAAGATAGTCTATCACTTTCTCTGAAAATTTGAACGTGAATTTTAGGAAATCAGTAGTTGTATTTATAACTTCAACGAAATTTTTAGCTTGTGTTTCCTGACCCTTGAACAGTATAAAAATATTGTCAAGGAATCTCGTGTAGTACACAACAGGGTGCATGAGGCCTGATGTTTTTCTCAAAATATTGGCCTCCCAGTAGCCCATTACATAGTTCGCGACACTGGCCCCGCAGGGGGAACCCATTGCCACTCCTCGTTTTTGGAGAAAAAATTCTCCATTAAACGTAAAGTAATTTGATGTCAAAATAACGTCAAGCAATTCTGTGACTAAATCAACTTCTAATCTGGAAGCCCCACATTCTTGGAGCATCAGACCAATCCATTCCACCGCCTCCTGGTGAGGTATAGAGGTGTACAGGTCTACGACGTCTATAGTTAGGAAGTTATTCTCACCATTGTACGGGATAGAACTGATGCTCTCAAGGAAAGACCAGGAATCTTTACATATACTGGGTATGGTGTTGATATACTTATCCAGTATATTAGTAGTTAGTAGATAAGCTAGGCAGTATCCCTAAGATTATTTTCAGAAGGTCCACTAATCTTAAGGAACTGTTACAGAGGGACACACCCGAACACACATTCAACAAGAGGAATGGGATGCAACAATGTGGCTTCTGTAGGTATTGCAACAGGGTAAAAAGAGGTGAGACGTTCACTATAAGAGATAAAAAGTACTGGATTAGGTACCCACTAAATTGTGAGAGTAAGTCCATTATATATATAGCGTTCTGCAACTGCTGCCAAGCGTTTTATATTGGAAAGACGGACCGTAGGGTCCGTGATCGTATGTACGAACATTTGTACGCCATTAGGACCAACAAGAATGATAACGCTTTGGCAAAGCATGTTGAACTAAATCCAGGACATAATTTTTCCTTCATGGCTATTGACCATGTGCCAGTTAAGATCAGAGGTGGCCCTTTTCCATTGATCCTTGAGAACCGGGAGTTAGAATGGCAGTTGCGTCTGGACGCATTTAGATTTCCAGGACTTAATAGTAACTGCAACATTACGCCTGTTTTAAAATTAAGGAGTTACCTCCGTTAACACAATATTATAGAATTTGGTGAGTTTCTCACTAAACTTTGAAACCTGCACTCTCTTTAAGATGGGCTTTATTGATAAACTATAAAAATGTGAAGGTATGAACAGTACCTCTTTAATAAAGGAGTAGGGATTAGTTTATGTTGGGTATTTTATCAGAGTTTGCATTTGGTTAAACATATGTATTACATGTATTTTATGTCTTCAGTTACGTAATTAAGGTAACATATACTGGTTTTGTAGTCAAAACATTGTTGTGGTTAAAATATATTTGAAAAAAATACATTTTTAATATATGTATATATATATTTCTTAAGCTTGTTTTGTTCATCTTTAGTATGTGGTTGGATTGTTTTACAATGTTAAAATTAAACATAGAAAGTGAACGCAGAGGCGCTAATATACTTTTGAACTTGTAGTTTACAAAAGTGACTTGTAGGAAATTGAATAATGTCACTTCCTGGTATCAGGATTCTTTATTGAGCGTTGTTCATTTGTATCCACTCTACCTCTGAAGAAGCCGCATACAATTGTGGCGAAAACGCTGTTTTATTTGTTTTAATAAATTGCGTTAAGGTTCTAATTGTGGTGCTGCTGTTTTTGACAAGGGACCTCCATTGGATTTCTTTTTCTGTTTTTTTAGTACAACAGAAAAGTGCCCTGGCCTCTAGTAGCTATGACTGACTGGAATAGGCCACAGTATATTTAGAAAAGTTCTCAATCCACTCTGCTGGGAGCTAGTAGGCAGTATCCACAATCTTGGCCAGAACTACAGAAAGGCTGCCAAACACCCCAGACAATGCCCTGTTCTGGAACATTCCAAATGCAAAAAAAAAAAAAAAAAAAAAAATAGCCTCCCCCAAAGGATTTTTTTAACCTGTCATTTAAGTTGCCATGAGATTGTTGTTGTATGTTACTGAAGTACCTTCTAGTCAGCGAGTACCTTTCAGCCTACCATCAGCAAGCCAGTTTGGAAATGGCAAACAGCTCTTACGAATATTTTACTGCTAACGTGTACACATTATAGCAGTTTGCTGCAATTTCAAACAGAACTTTTGCTAAACTCTAGCAAAAAGCCTACATCATCTCTTTGCTACAGCTTCTTATACTGACTGCCATTTCAATCTCATAGCTGCTTAAATGATTATCACTACTTTAGTACACGATTGGCACATTTTCTACAGTAATAACCTCACCAAGTAACAGCTTGTCCCCATGGTAGCTGCCCCTTCTCCCAATTTTACCTATGAACCTGTTCTTTCAAGCAGAAGAAGTAATTTCAGTATGCTTCTAGTCTGCAGAGAAGGTATCCTGTTATTAAGGCACTGTTGGTAGTATAACTTGGGGTCCACCTCCTATCCAGTATAAACACTGACGTACTTCTTGATGCAAAACAAGGGGTCTATGGCTAGTTCTTACAAGAAATCATCAACATCAACATCTCCACAAGTTCTACAAGGAAGGGGTCATGGTTGAGGATATGTACACTGGAAGGTAACAACTTAAAAGTGAACAAAATCATTTTAAAAAAGCTAAAATAATGAACGGCAATGTTCTTTTCACTGTAGCATGATCTCAGAGTTGGTATATTAAAGTAGGGGGGTGTGGGGGTGCAGGGGGCTTTGCCCCCCTGCAAAAACATTCTTGTACTTCTTTTTTTTTTGTTCACTTTTAAGTTTTGAGATACCGAAATCTCGATGTTTTGAGTTCGGTATCTCAAAACTCGAGATTTTGGTATTTCAAAATTTAAAAGTGGGCCCATATATGTATATATATATATATATATATATATATATATACATACACACACACACACACACACACACACACACACACACACACACACACAAAACAGTACTGCATTGCACTTGTGTAGCTGTGCGATCATAATGTGCCTCTATATATATATATATATATATATATATATATATATATATATATATATATATATATATATATATATATGTGTGTGTGTTTGTGTGTGTGCATGGGTGTGTGTGTGTGCGTGTTTGTGTGTGTATGTGTGTGTGTATGTGTATATATATATATATATATATATATATATATATATATATACACACACACACACACACACACACACACACACATATATGTATATATAGATTTATTTATTTATTTATTTATTTATTTATTTAAATTTGTTGACCGGGAGTGTCCGACTGGACGTAGGTCAATTTTCAGCGGAGGCCCGGGGAGAAAAGCTCCACAGTTAAAATAAACAGACAGTATTTACATTGGATTACATAGTGATTAACAATTGACATAGCAATTACTTACAACATATTTACAGATGAAGAACATAGTACATCAGTAGACAACTAGAATCTTTATCTGTGAAGTGCATACCAGACATTAACAAATGTTACAAGAAGAAGAAGTTTGTATAATAAGTACTGGCTTATGAGCATCTTGCTATAATCGAGGTAGTTAGTGGAGTGGAAGGAAAGGTAGTGGTTGGATGGGGTGGATGATATTAGAGTGGGAGTTGCAAGGGCATAGCTAGCATGTTTTTAGTTGTACTTTTAGTAAAGTTTTGAAGTGGGTGCATGATGGTATGGAGGTAATTGTGGGTGGGAGTGAGTTCCATAATTTGGCTATGGCACAAGAGAACAGTGCTTCACCAGCAGAGTTATTGGCTTTAGTGATCTGCAAGTGATTTTTGCTGCTGGATCTTAGTGGTCTGGTGGTGCGATAGGGTTGGAGTAGATTCTGGAGGGATGGAACATTTAGTGGACGGTTTACTAGTTTGTGGGCGAGTGAGCGTTGATACCACTGAAGGAGGTGAGGGAGTTCAAGCCAGCCCAGTTCAGCAAGTGAGAGACAGTGGTGACTATGGTAGGATACCCCTGTGGCGAATTTGGTGATTTTGTTGTAGCAGGTCTTTAGCTTGTTTAGATCACATTGCCTTAGGTTGTTATATATTGGAGAGGCATAAAGTAGGGTGGAGATAAGGTGGGAATTTGCTATTGAAATCTTTGCTGCTTTGGTGAGAAATTGCTTATTTCTGTATAACGCTCCTAGTTTTTTGTGGACTTTTTTTTATAGTCATGGATATGTGAATGTCAAATTTTAGTTTATTGTCTATTTCCACTCCTAGCAATTTGGTGTGTTCAGTTGGGTATATAGTGGTGTTGTCTTTTGCCGTGATGTTAAAGTGAGAGTTGTTTTGAGTATGTTTGGTGGGTTGGAAGATGAGTAGTTTAGTTTTGTTTAGGTTGAGTATTAATCGGGCATTGGATAACCATGTTTCAACAGAGGAAAAGGCTTCCTGTGTGACGTTTTGCAGTCTTGGTAGGGACTGGGCTGAGCATATGATGGTCGAGTCATCTGCGTATTGTATGAGCATGCCATGTTTGGTGGCAGAGGCTAGATTATTGGTGTAAACAGAGACGAGTAGGGATCCAAGGATGGATCCTTGGGGAACCCCTATGGAGACAGGTAGTTGGGGAGATATGTCATTGTGCCATACAATGGATTGTTGGCGGTCAGACAGGTAACTCTGAAACCAGTTGGTGACTGATTGTGAGAAGGATAGGTTATTGAGGACAGAGATAAGTTGTTTGTGTGGGACCATGTCAAATGCTTTAGATAGGTCTAGGAACGTAGCAGAGGAGAGATAGCCATTGTTTTTATGCTGAAGGATATAGTTAGTAAAGGAGAGTAAGGCAGTGGTGGTGCTATGGTTTGGTCGGAAACCATGCTGAGTACTGGAAAGGAGGTTGTTAGTAAGGAGGTAGTCTGAGACCTGAGAGTGTATGTATCTCTCTAGTATTTTGGAGAGTGGAGAGAGAATAGCTATGGGGCGGTAACTGGTTAGTCCTGTGGAGGGTCCACCTTTGCGCCATAGATGTGTATACATCATTTAAAACTCAACTTACTGCTCCTCATTTTATCTATCTTATTTTAGCTGAACCAGCAAAGCTCAAACAGAAACAGAACAAATGTTTTTGTACAGTGTAACCTGACTTGTTGATCACTCGTAGGAGTTTTCTTAAAGAGGTATAAGTTATAACACTGAAGTTTGCTTAACTACTGTGTGCTGTATTGTAAAATTTGGTGGTGCACTTCCCAAGTTTGTTCCTTTCTTCTTCTCTAGTTTGACCAGGTATTTTCTATATATAAGTTAGTGGCATGGAGGCTACAGGGGGGCTTGCCCACTACAATAAAAAATTATGTTTTTTTGTGTGAGTTTTGCTGATTTGGATAAAATGAGAAAGATAAATTGAATTTTGATAAGTTGAGTTTTAAATAAAATGACATACACCTATATATACTCACACACACACACACACACACACACACACACACACACACACACACACACACACACACACACACACACTTAAAAACTTACATATACATACATCTATAACAAGCACATACACACATTCAAAATACCAAAATCTCGAGTTTTGAGATACCGAATTCAAAACATTGAGATTTCTGTATCTCAAAACTTAAAAGTGAACAAAATAATTAACAAAAAGCTAAAATAATGAACGCCAATGTTCTTTTCACTGTAGCATGATCTCAGAGTTGGTATATTAAAGTAGGGGGGTGTGGGGATGCAGGGGGGTTTGCCCACCTGCAAAAACACTCTTGTACTTTTTTTTTTTGTTCACTTTTAAGTTTTGAGATACCGAAATCTCGATGTTTTGAGTTCGGTATCTCAAAACTCGAGATTTTGGTATTTCAAAATTTAAAAGTGGACCCATAGATATATATATATATATATATATATATATATATATATATATATAAATATATATACACACACACACACACACACACACACACACACACACACACACACACACACATACACAAACATATATACATCTCTCTCTCTCCCTCTCTCTCTCTCTATATATATATATATATATATATATATATATATATATATATATATATATATATATACCTCCCATCTGATTGTCAGAATGGAAATAAAGAAATAGTCTACTTTAATGCCTTTCTACAGGGTATTAGGGCCACATATGTAATATGTAAACCCTTATCATAGAATACTTCTTGTGACTGTGTAAATTTTTACACTTTATCCATTTTTGAAATATCCATCATCATAACTTTGAATTTCTTTCCAAAACATTCAAAAGTCATTTTCCACATATTACAGTGATGCTGTAAGGTGGTATAGAGCATGCCACGCCACAAACTGATAAACAAAAGATGACAAATTACAACTCTCAGTACCTGCCATTTGTGGGATCAATGCCTACAATGTGCATGGTTATGTGGGTTCACTGCTGTATAATAGAGATGAGTAGTATTTAGTATACTCCTAAGTGAAACAGTGATCACCATAACAAACACAAATAAGGCATTAGTTACTGAACAGTTATAATATAAAGTCCAAACATAAAATAATCTTGTAGTATGACACACTTCCAAAGAAACATGTATTTAAGCAGTTATAACTCAAAATATATGAGGAATTATTATTGATTGTTTAACACATACACACTAAAGTTCCCTATACCACAAAAAGCCTGCTGTTACTTGACTAAGTAGGAAAATAAATAATTCAGGTTACTTTTCATAAATACAATATTTGCAATCTTCATGGGGAATTCCGAGATTGCTGCACACTCATCATAAGCTTAATTTCAGCTCTCCTAGTGTGAAAAAAGAAAGTGATGATAAGCACAAGTACCTCTGTTGGTTTTAATAAATGTAGTTACTAGTTAGCAAGTACACTGCCTGCATGCCAGCAATGAAGAAATTTAGAGAGCCTGAAAGAAAATCAAAAAAAAAAGGGAAGGAAGAAAAAACACTGACTAGGAAGAATCCTGCAGCTGCTTATCCAAAAGCAGTTCAAGCTCCAGTTTTGGTGCAAGACATGGCTTCCAGTAATCCAGAGGAAAAATAAATTACATCTGCTCAGAACTCATTACAATAAATAAACGTATGAGCATATCAGCTCAAATGAAAAAAGACTGAAAAGATGTAAGAAACCTTAAACAGCTGTTATGATGAACTAACAAAACTGCAAAAATAAGAGGATGAAATGAAGAAAGGGCTGCCTGATTATGAGACTGCTCAAGAAGAGCTGTTTCAAATAATGGCAGAGTTAGGGGACAGTGCATCCAGGGAAAACCTGTGATTTTCTGCTGTATCAGAAAAACTGGAAAGAACAGACTGTATTAATTTTATAAAAGCAAAAATAAAAATCTGAACTGGTACTGCATGGAGGATTTGTTAATCAAAGGGCACATCATGTGTATGCTCCAAACCTGACCATGAGAAAGCAGCCAGGACCTGCATTAGTAAAGATATAATCATATCAAAAGAGTTGTTCCTGACAAAACTATGTCAGGAGGGAAAGTATTAAAAATTAGAGACAGTAGAGTGTTTGTGGAAAATGATTATTCATTGTACACCAGGTAGAAGAAAAGCAAGGCTATTGCAGCAATCAGGGAATGTCCAGAGGCAGGTATGAGATTCAAACTGCTGTATCCAGCTATCTTCAGAATATTGTTCCTGGTTGGTCAAAATCATTTTTGATGCAGAACAGGTTAATGAGGACATCCAAAAGTTTAACCAACAAAAACTGAGCCAACAAACAGAAGGGGACTCTGCTTCTCAGTCTTCTGATAGTAAAGCTCATACAGAGACTTTGCCAGTGAAACCTTTTCCAATGTTCCAAAAGAAAATGCTTGATAGACAGAAAAAAAAGCACAGGAGTTGATTTGAAGAATCGGAAGTACCTTGGACATGAACCAGACTCTGGAAGTGGGAGATGGAGATGAAAAGCAGCAAGACCAGCAACACTGAAATTAGTGAATAAGTTTGAGATTACAGCTCATCAATTTCATTTGTGAAGTATGGCTTAACAGGAAAAAGTGGAAAGATTGGACTTTTATTTTTGTTAAAGTTGTGGAGTACTGAAAAGCATATATCCCATTTCATGTCATTAAAATTTTGAAGGGGACTAAAAGGTAAGGGGAAAAAGTAACAGTAATTAAAACAATTTTCTTCTTAGCAGTATTTGTATAAAATATCATGTTATAAACCGCATGTTATATAGGAAAGCATTTTCAGCTACTGTATGTGATAATGATACTAAAGTAAAAGAAATGCATTTTTTCTTCTTTTTAATTTAAAGAAATGTAGGAATTACAATGTAAAAAGAGAAGAAGGTCTGGGCAAAAACATGCTTACGTTAATATGCTTTAATCTTTGGTAGTTGAGGTGGGGGATGTGGTGCAGGAGTGCACAGTTTATAACATATGTAGAGTTGATAAGTTTTCTCTTACTTTTACATAGATGAATATATAGATTTAGGACCTTGGCTTAATTTAATAACATTTTTGAGTATAAGCAAGTAAATAAGAGAACAGTGAATGTAATGAAAAGTTTTCCTATAGAAAACAAATGTTCAGTATGAGTTGAGAAGTCTGCAGATAAGGCAGGCTGCACATTCTATTCATAGGGGTAGGTAATAAAAGCCAGATAATTTTTTAAGGCTAAAAGTTAATGTTTTCTGAAAGCATACTTTTTTATATCTGTGAGGGAATAAAGATGAGACAAGAATAGACAAATATTAGTTTAAATAGTAGCATATGCATCTTAATGTGGATAATCTTAATTTTAGGTTAGGTAATACCTGTATGTGCAGCTGCTGATTTGGGGCAATTATATTATCAGGATGGCTAAACTTCATTATTTGAAGATGAACATAGTTGTGTGCATTTGTTTTAAGTTAATAGGTTATGGAGCTGTTCTACTAGTATAGTTGTTATTTTTTTGAGGATTTTCATTAAAACAAAAAGTATTGTAAAATATTATAGAGATTCAAATGGAGAAGACAAGAAATGACTGTATAAAAGATTAACTTGCCAAATATTAGTGGGTACATATAACACAAAAGCTGGAAATAGATATTTAAAAACCAGATATAATAGGTGGGAATAATAACTTCTTATCATAATAGCTATATTATTTAGATTATTTTGGAACATTAATGGCCTTACATGTATAGACAAAAAGGAAAGAGTATTACATTATATTAAGAAATGCAAAGTGCAAATAGCACTGCTACAAGAGGCACATTTGGAAAGAAGTGTGCATGTGAATTAGATAAAGAAAATATTGCATGAGGGATATTCAGAGAGTATCACAGAGAAAGGATAAGTGTAGTGTTTATACTAATTGCTAATGGAGCTCCAAAACTGATAAAAGAAGAAAAAGTTATAATAATGGTAGATTTGTAGTAGTATGGGGCTACTGGCAAGGGAGAAGGATTATGATAGCATGTATTTACATTCCACCTAAAACAGAGAGAAGCTATTATATTGCTTAAGAATATTTTGGGAGAAATAATCAACATTTAGAAGGGGACATTACTTATAGTTGGGGATTGGAATTTGATTTGCAACAAGGATGTACCTGGGGACCTGGAAGGGAAAATAAATAAAAGAGGGTAGATTTCTGTAGAATGTTATGAAAACAGTTGACATGGAATTCATGAATTCAGTAGTAGGAACTCAAAGAGAATTTACATATTATTTCCTGATGTGCAATAACAGAGCTAGACTGGAAAAAATATATATTTCACACCAACATATACATTTAATTGAAAGCCTCAACACACATCCAATAACTACTTCAGATTATGCTCTAATAACAACTAAGACAAAAATGAGGGTTAATGAAGTAAAAATGAGACACTGGTACTCTCTCACCTACCCGATAAAAAGATAGAAATTTAAGGAATGGGTAGTGGAAATTATTTGAGAATTATTAGGGAAGACAAAAATTTCTTCATTAGTTACAGCTAGTGAGTGAAATAAAATGAAAGTGAAGTTTAAAAATAGGGTCTAAATAAAAGAAAAAGAGATATGGTTAGGAAGTAAGAGGGATTATTTACAGGGCCAACAAAAGTTAAAGTATTGTGGAATAAGTGGAATCTCGCAGAACAAGAAGACATGCAACTGCAGAGTGCTAAACAGAAAATAAGGAAGTATCTAGATAATATGAATGAGTTTAGAATGACTGTTGTTAAGCAACTGTTTCTGATATTAACTCCTGAGCACAAAAACTTTTAGAACAATGACTTAGGTAACAGACAGTAAAAAAGATTGTCACCAAACCTAGGGAGCCTATAACAAGAAAATAACCAGGGATCCTGAGGAGGTATTAAAGATATTTCAGAAATGTTATGAACATTTGTATAAAGCAGAGGAATGTGGAAATCAAGGAAGAGCACAAATGGAAATATTTATTGAAGACTTTAAGTATGCCAAGATTAAAGATAGATGAGGCTCAATAATTAACATTTAAGATAAAGGGAAATTATATAAAAACAGTGATGTGTAGTCAGTCTGCAGGAGATTCTTCAGGAAGACATGGTATTCCTGTGAAAGTTTGGAAGCTAGGAAGGAAAAACGTGATAAAGATTTTATTTAGCAGTATTTTAAAAAGAGTGGAAGCACCAACAACCTGAAAGAAAGCTGTAGTGGCTGTAATACCTAAGACTTTAAAGACTTATCAGATCCAGCTTCATAAAGGGCCATTTCAATTTTATACCATGATTATAAAATGTTTATGTCCATAAAAGCTAAAAGGATAGCAAAGGTGATGCTAAAATTGATAGGGATCAATGTGGTTTTGTGGAGGGAGGCAAACATTTGGCAGCATTAATAGAACACATGATCAGAAAGGAAGCATAATGTAAGAAAATACCACTGTTGTTGTTGAGTTTTGATGCAGAGAAAGCATATGACAGAGTAAGCTGGTATTTCATGGATAGAGCAATGAAAGCACTTGCATTCCATAATACAATGATATGGTTAATTTGGAGGATATATAAGGGATCAGAGGCAAAACTTAAAGTAATAGGTTTACTTTCTGACAAGCTGTGACTGAATGGAGGTACCAGGCAGGGTGTCCTATTTTCCCTTTATTATCTGCTTTATATTTAGAGTCATTTGACAATAAAAGTAAGGTACTCAGAAATTCAAGGATCCAGTTGGTTTAGTAATCAAGAAAAGTTGGCTTTACTTGTAGACAATATTATTTTGTACCTGATAAAGCCATAAAATGACACACCAGTATTGTAGAACACCTTGAAACAGTTTCAAGTCTTTTCAGGATACAAAGTTAATGAGGATAGAACAAAGGCTATAGCTGTAAACTATGTAGTACCCGGCAGTACCCACATTTGTGGGGACACAATAAAATGAAGTATGTAGGAGTATGGATTAAAAATGATTCTGTTATGGCAGCTAAGGATATGTGAGAAGTAACTAAACAAAAGATAATACAAAAACTGAGACTCTTATTTATGGATATGGATAGCACGATACAAGTGAGAATGTTTTTCGCCCTTTTAATTTTATATGCAGGTCAGCAGTAATTTTATCGTCCAGAGGAGAAGTTGTGAACAATAACTAATAAAGAGTTGAAAAAAATGTATCTGGGAGAGAAACAGGGCAAGGGTCAATTAGGATAAGGTGATCTTTCCAACATAGCAAGGTGGTTTAGTATTACCTGATTTGTAGGAATATTTTAGAGATATACAGTTAAGACTCATATACATAATTCAAACAGAAATCTATAATTCAAAAGGAAAGGGATGATGATGAGACAGTGTAAAAATTCAAGAAATAAGGAGAGTGTAGGATTTTGGATGCAGCTCCTTAAGGAGAATAATGACATCGTAAAGAATATTATATTCATAAAGTAGCAGAAAGTATTCCAAGAAAAAAGCCAGCATGAGAATGGAGAAAGGAGATTCTGTCAATTAGGGGTACAGACAATAGGCAGGAGTGGGATGGAACTTATTGGAGAAAACCAGAAAAGGGACCAAGGTACTGGGAACAAATAATTAGAGAAGGAAAGGTAATAGCATGGGAAGAGGCCAAGATGTCATTTGGACTGTGAGCTTGAGACTGCCTTCCCTATGAGAGATTGATATCAGAATACAGACAACGAGAAAGGGATAGGGAAATCCTAAGTGAAAGACCTGCTCTGGTAGAGTTTTTAGATTAATCTAGAACAGAAGCTGTTGTTAAAAAAATAATTACTAGGGCATATAAAATACTGTATGAGAACTATAGGAATCAATCAGAGGAAGAGAGAGCACAGTTATCAACATAGTCTAGAAGATTTATGAGTTTTGCTTGAAAGAGTTTGCATAGGTATTTTTATACCCTAAGCAGCCTCCAAATAATTTTTCCTCAGGCAGACGACAAATGTTGGAGATGTGATGGGGAAGAAAGGGGTAACCTAGAACATATGTTTTGTGAGTGTAATGAGTTGGCATACTTAAAAAAAAAAATCCCTTCAATCTGCCAGAAATACTGCGGAAAGTTGGTCTACACTGCATTTAGGTGGTCTGCATGAACCCAGGTTTGTATGAGCTGATACCGTGTGCTGCTATTTTAATACACACACACACACACACGCACACACACACACACGCACACATGCACACACACACACACACACACACACACACACACACACACACACACACACACACGCACACACACACACACACACACACACACACACACACACACACACACACACACACATGCGCGCACACATACACGTAATTTTTAAACAGCAATTCAAGTATGTAAGCCTTGTCAGCACAGAGCATGAAATGGGGTTAGAATTTTGCTTAGTGCATAATTGGCCTTTATTATAACATCAGTGCATGCTGAAAACTTTACTGGCATTTCCCACAATGAACAATATTTAAGTGCTCTACAGATATGTGACAATATGCACATGCATTTTATATCAACATTTCTGCAACAGGTTACAGGACTGATACAACTAACTTAGAACACAAAGTAGGAATGAATCAAACAGTGACATCGTAAACCTGCAGCTGACGCTTCCCCAAATTTTGTTTTTGATTCTCTTGTCAAATATGGTATACAACACTAAAGAATCAAAGGCAACAAAATATCCTGTCAAAGAAAAGAGCTATTAATTATTTGTTCTCTACGTGAAATGTGAGCATTTTACATTTCTGAGGACAATTTAGAGATCATTAAAGAATCCATTAGGTCCCTCATCACCTTCTGTGTTAAGACTCATTAGCCTAATGCTCAGTAATTCTGTAAAACACGTTTACAGAATTTAATACCCACAGTGTAAGGTGTGAAAAAAATATGGCTTGTCATGAGGAAATATAAATTACTCATTATTTTGCTTACATTAAAGAACCACTCTTCCTTCTAGATACATAAATAAATGATTGAGCTATTTAACTAGACATTAAAAATGCCCATGCTTTTCAGTGTTGCATACAATGAAAAATAACAGTAATGCAATAACTCCTCCACTGATCCCTTAATCATATAAATTCAATTTCCCTTGTTTAAAAAACAATCTGCAGCTCCCTGCTGTGAGACATGCAAGAGCTATTAAGTTGTTTTTTGTGCTCGACTGTAATGGGTGCAGATGGCAGGGGTCAATCTCAATAAGATTTAGAAGTACGACAAGATGAATGGTGACGATCCACATTCATCAGCTGTCCTGAAGCAAGGAAAATAAACAATACCGCTTCAGTGACAGGGGATAAGTAAAGATTAAATGCATGTGGAGGGGAAATCTGGTTCTATTTATCTAAAGGAGCCTGCGTACAAAATGATAGCATTCAAAATGCTTTAATGTATACCTAAAAAATAAAGGCACATTAGAAATATAAGAAGATATGAAGTGGCATACAGATCCCTCTCTCATTCATATTCTTGTACGTGTGCATGTGTGCATGTGGGGGGTGTATGTGCATGCATCTTATTTTGTGTGCATGCGTGTGTGTGTGTGTTTGTGCACATGCGCACATCTGTATGTGTGTGTGCATGCATATGTGTGTGTGTGTGTGTGTGTGTGTGTGTGTGTGTGTGTGTGTGTGTGTGTGTGTGTGTGTATCTGTGTAGATGCATGCGTGTACATACATACCAGCATGTGTGCATATATGTTAATGCGTGAGGTATATGACATACATAATTGACAGGTTTAATTTCTGTGGATAGAAGGGTAATATAACATTTGCTTGTTGCATGGGGATGTGTGAGTTCAGACAGATGTGGCAGACCTGTTAATGCCATGTATTGCTAAATACAGATCTGCATGCAATTCACATCATAAATTGATGTATTGTGGTATTAAGATAGCAAAATTACTATCCGTTGAGACTCAAGGTAATTGGCTACAAGCTTTGATGAGGGCACCCTGTGGCCACCTGCAGTACTCAGCAGCCAGCTCCCTAAGAGTAGTGTGAGAGCATATTCTGTTAGGTCTGAATGTTCAAAATGTACAGGATGTTTTCAACAGCAAAAGAGTGAATTATGAAAGTGTGTGTTTACAAGAATTTTTCCAGGTAGAGAATCCCCTGTCCTCTGACATGGGGGGTCGCTAACTACATATATTAACTCTGAATTCTCTGTACCAGAGTACGTGGGCATACTCTGATGTACGCCAAACTCACTATTAAATACATGCCAGTCTGAGGATTACAACTAAACTCCTCAAAATTACAAAGGGGACGTGCATCCAGTGGGGTGGCTAAAGGGTTAGAAACAGGAATTGGAGAGATGAAGCAGTGTCCTTTTAGGGCAGTTCTACACAAACGTTTGATACACAGCAGGAAAGGGCCACCTAATGCAATGTTACCAGGGTGTAACTCATGAAAATAAATTGTTATGCACCCCATCACATTTGAATGGAACAATGATGGGCTGATGTAGCACATAACATGTCTAAATGACACAGATGTGATAAGAGAGGAACACTGAATGTTAATATCTGTTGCAGGGTGAGAAAAAGAGAGTGAGAAAGACAGACAGAAAGGGAGAGAGAGAAAGAGAGAGAGACAGAGATAGATTAAGTGCTAGGAAGATGAAAAAGTACAATGAAACAGATTTCTGGTTTACTAGCAGATTGGTAGGGGAGTGACCAATTGCTGTTCCTACTGTTCTACAAACGTAGGAGTTGAGTGACTCAGTGTTTCATTTTGGCAGACAGGACTGATCACTCTAAGAACACACAGTCCCTCATCACTGTCCAGACCAACGGCATGGAAGGTGGTGTAGATATCCATCAGTCTTCTGACTACACTGGCAGCTCATTACCGCCTTTCTAGGTAGGTTTCTGGGGGGAGGGACGGCACTGTTTATTATTATTATTCTGAGATTTTTATGAAAGTCACTTTCAGTCTTGATGTGGGTAGGCTGGGGTACTTCAGTCACTGTCAAGTCAACTGTGGTTTGGGTAGTGGACTATAACTGTTACTGGCATGAAGTTATGGTTGGTGGAACTATAAAAAGTATTAGATTGGAGAGGCAATGCAATGCCCTGTGTGACATTTCTCTACTGCTGCCATTTCTGCCACACATTTCTGCTGTTGGAACAGGTACTCCATGCAGGACACTGTCCTTGTCTCATTACACAAGACCACTGCACATGCCAACAGCTGTACCTCACATATCCCTACTGGATCGGAGATCTACAGGAATGCAGAGCAGGGGTGATTTTTTAATCATGTGCAGCTATCATGGGTTTTAAAAGCAATGCATGTATCTTGTGCCTGGTGTAAGAACTTCAGGTCTTTGACAGGATGTGCTTCTGTGACACTGCTATTATTCAGTTTAAAGCTCTAGAGGATTAAGTTGAGTTTTATGAGCCAACATTAAAAAGGAGAAAGGTAGAGGCGCTCATTTTCATCTCCTTGATATAGTATATAAAAGTCAGAATGAGGACCATCTGGAGCTGCAAACATTTATTGTGCAGCTGGAGCTCATACTGCATTAACGTGCTCCAAGACAATAAGACTCCTGACAGCATTGGCCTCCCTATTCATTTGTATAGTGCTGTAGCTGCCCTTATCAGTTTGCCTTTGCCTAATTCTCTGATAATTATTTTAGTCGTTTTGCCTCACACATCTTACATGGAAGTAATGATCATTCTGTTTCCTAAATGTTGGCTGATATACATGACCCCAAAAATTCCAGGCCCATCTCATCGATTACTGGCAACATTAAGATCATAATGAAAAAGCTTGGCTCTTAGGCTGACCTAAGTGCTTCCTAAATTAATTTCACCTGTACAGGCTAGTATCTATAAACAGCAACAGATTTCTGATCATTAGAGGTTGTTTTGTTTCCTTAATGTTGTTCCTATCACAGCAGTTGCTATACAGTCAGACATCAGAAAAGCTTTTGTTTCCCTTAAAATGAACTTTTTATTTAAGGTCCTGGATGTCTATGGCTTCACTCAGAACATTACTAAGTGGATCTTAACATCATACAGGGACTCTCTTGCTATATTGGCCACACATCAGGCTCAGTTTCTTCTCTTCTCTTCTGATTCAACTTGCAAATGAAACTCTGTCTACCCTTTTGCTCAGAAACATTTATGTATGTCTTAAAGGCAGCAACTGCAGAGCTGGAAAGATGGTGAGGTGGCGAGGATAGGACAATCAGCAGGGTCAGCAGAGTGACCTACTGCATAATACCTGACTTTCACAGGAATGAAGAGACTAAAAGATATTTAGGAGCAGAAGTGTCTTCCTATCACCCACTGGTGATGGTGGGTGCATGATGGGGCAGAACCCTTTACCCTTAATCATTCAGCCCCTGAAGACCTGCATGCCTCTCAATTTTTACCTCTAGAGTTATGGACAAAAGAAAAAAATAACTAAGGAATAGAATTCAAACTAGGAACACTTTTTAACATTGAATGAATGCACCACAATGGTGTTTAGGAGAAGAGTACAGCTAGATGTTCCTTCCATCACCCATTGGTGATGGTGGGTGCATGATGAGAGAGAAACCTTTAACTGTAATCATCCAGCCCTTAAAGACGTGCATACCTCTCAAAGTTTACCCCTAGATTTAAGAGCAAAAAAATTTCAAACTAGAGACATTTTTTAACTCTGAACTTCTCAAAATAATTTTTAGTATTTGGAGGGAAGTAACAAAAGTTAGGGAATAAATTAGGGTGTCCTTCCAAAATTTGTACACTCAAGAGGTATTGTGGCTTTCTAATTATTGACTAAGTAACATTGCAAGTCTTTAAAGGGTGGGTTTAGAAAGATCATTTTTTCATTTCATATAGTCTTCCTTAAGAAGAGTATAAAAATTCAAAAGCTTTCAATAAATAATTAAACTACGGGCCTGCAAGTAAGATGTTTCTTTCAATTAAATGGATTTGGGGCTTTATTCATTAACCATACGAGTGTGGTACAGCTTCTGCTTCTGTTGTCAAGAGTATCTCCAGAAATGCAATAGGCTGTGGTTGAGATTCTCTGGAACGTGCTACAGGAGGTTGGGACAGAGAATTTTGATATGGAGTTTGTGGAAAAAGAAAAAGTACTAAAAATTGTACAGCTGGGAGATGTGGTTCTAACCATTCTGTACAGTTTTTTGAACAGAAGCCACTGTACATATATAAGGTTGTTCAAAAACAGCCATACTGGCACCTTCACATTTTACAGAGGTTGGAGTTTGTAATCCACACATTTCAATATTTATTGGGATTGACCCAAAATTCTTCATAATTGTGAAGAACAGGGCACAGGATGTTTTGACCCCTTCATTAACAGATTCTATATCTAGATCTGTAACAAGGTGTTATAATAGTTTATAACACTCAGTAAGAAACTCAAAAACATATGACAATTATACACAATTGCACAGAAAAAAACTGTCAGACAGAACAAAATATTATTCGCTCACTATTTCTTAATGGGCTAACTTTAATATCTATATATATATATATATATATATATATATATATATGTATGTATAAAACTTTAAAACATTTGCATTTGAGCTACATAAAATAATAATATTATTAACATTTATTTCTTATGATTGCAATGTTTAAAATGTTAAGTATGTTAACTTCCTATGTAAAATTCCTGATTGGTTTTATTGTTAAAATGTTAAAAATTATTGTTAGTTTAATTAATTATATTTATATATTAAATAAAATGTAAAGAAATTAACATTTATATATTAAAATGTTAAATACTATATTAAATTTCTATGTAAAATTTCTAATTAAAATGTTAAGTAGTAAAATGTTTTTATTAAATTTAATTGTATCTCAAATAGTCCTGGGTCAAAACATCTGGGATCAAACTGTCCAATACATATTCTCACAGACAATAAATGTGAATTTTAATATGGAATTGTGTCCAATTGCATTGGGGTTAAACAGTGCGGGGTCAAACTCTCCTCCTTCCTGAAGAACATAGAACCTCATATAACTATATTTCAGGAAATACTTTTTTTTGAATCACCATTTAATGCTTCTGGGTGTTCCCTTTAAGCATTTGTCAATCACAAAGTTGTTGACATCATTTATGTGCAGAACCCCACACCAAGGCTTGTTCCATGCCTCTAAAGCACTGATGTTTAAGAAATGGAACCGCTACCCCGAAGGACTCTCTTCTGACAGAGTTAAATAATGTTCAAGTGTCAATGGGGGTCAAGGGCACTATAAGTGATTGTACCATGAATTAATAAGTTTGAGAGAGAGAGTCCAAATTCTGGGTTGAGGCACCTAGGCGGTGCGACAACCCACTGTGAGACAACTGGAGGTGGACAGATGGCAGTATGGGAGTTTAGCTGCAGTGACAAATGCCTGCAGACAATTCCCTGTGAAAAGAAAAGAACCCCCTGCACCCTAACCACAGGTATGAGACAAAAACCCCGTATGTGATCTACACACTACACCCCCTAGAAAACACCGTGTGCAACTAACACTGTAACATGTGCTTAGAATAGGATGCCAAGTGGGCATCAAAGTGGTACACTGAAACCTGTGTGCTGTGGGCAAAGCCTTTATTAATGCAAAATGTAAAGTAATGTGGGAAGTGCTTGGTGCATACTAAACCATGATATAATCATAACATATAGAAATGTGCCACAGCACAGAGGAAATCCTGCACATCACTATAGTCACACTTATGTTGCAAGATGTGTTTTAGACGACGTTCCCTTACAACAATTGCCTTCCTTCGTGGTGTCACAGGCATCCCCCGCAACAGAGATTCTCGACGGGTATCTGTTAAGTTCTGCTCCTGTTGGATGTGGATGTCAAGGATGATTTGCTTATAGTCAGACGTGACCAATAAGGGGGTGACCACTGGTGTGGAGCATCTGTCTCCCATGTTGGTAATGACCAGGTCTGAGATATTGGAGCCCCTGGTGGGACAATGGATTAGTTGATCCAGGGCATTGGAATTTATAAATTCCAAGAACCATTGGGAAAAGGAGTTGGTACCTGAGTTGTTGTAAGGGAGCGTCGTCTAAAACACATCTTGCAACATAAGTGTGACTATAGTGACGTGCAGGATTTCCTCCGTGCTGTGGCACATTTCTATAAGTTATAATTATATCATGGTTTAGTATGCACCAAGCACTTCCCACATTACTTTACATTTTGCATTAATAAAGGCTTTGCCCACAGCACACAGGTTTCAGTGTACCACTTTGATGCCCACTTGGCATCCTATTCTAGGCACATGTTACAGTGTTAGTTGCACACGGTGTTTTCTAGGGGGTGTAGTGTGTAGATCACATATGGGGTTTTTGCCTCACACCTGTGGTTAGGGTGCAGGGGGTTCTTTTCTTTTCGCAGGGAATTGTCTGCAGGCATTTGTCACTGCAGCTAAACTTCCATACTGCCATCTGTCCACATCCAGTCGTCTCACAGTGGGTTGTCGCACCGCCTAGGTGCCTGAACCCCCAAATTCTGTTGCTAGGGAAGGGCTATTCTACACAGACTCAAATTCTGTATGAAAATTTCCACAACAGGCTATTTTTGAGCTATTTAACTTTTTGATCATAACGGTTAAGGTACAGATTTCAGTGCTACTTTCCACAGTGATCTTTTCATCTATCCAAATGTCTCCTCTTTGCAAAATATGTTTTGTTTCTCTCTGTCTTTGTTATCGCTAAGCTTATTCAGTTAATTGCTCAGTACTACTGATAATTAATGATTACTTTAGTGATGACTAGACACTGTTTTGCAATTTTTGTACTATGTGTCTGTCTAGCACGTTCTTATTACTTTGGATATCCAATAAACATGTTTTGCTTTAAAAACAAATGGTTGCAACAGTAAACTCAAGCCTGGCAGGTGAAAGTGCAGAATCTCAAATTAAGATCTGCCTGTATTTGGCCTCACATCTTAATAATACTTAGCACCATCGCAGTTACACCTCAGGGCTGTAAATATATACCCCCACTGCTCCACCCCTTCAGACAAAGCAACCTTGAATTCTCTGAATTACAATGGCAGCTAGTAGACTTTAAGAAAAGTCTTAAAAAGGCTAATTATCATTCAGTGAACCTTATGTCCACCAGATTTTTCCTTCCCCCTTGGCACTTTGTGTTTGGCTCTTGGATTTTTGAATCACAACCCTGTTTTAACTCCCATCACCTCTGGATGAACATATTTCCTTTTCTACTGTCTTTTCTGTAGAATGAACAATTCACAAGATAAGCTTAATCAAACTTCAAATTCTATTTTTTTTTCATTATAACTTCACAATTTTGCCCATATGAAATGTAATAATTTATGCTCTTGTGACCTTAATCCCCCAGAAATTGTTCCGTGCAGAAGACTTTAAATTATATAACATGCAACCCAATCACTTTTTACCATTTTTTTGCTGCCCTGTATCCTCTAGCCTTAATCCACCAGCCATAATCAGACCAATTAATTCTCCATAACAGGGGCAACAAACAACTAGTCACAATATGGTCGTCATCTAGGCAGTTGTGACGTTCTTCCATTCTCTAGCCCCAACGTCTCCTCAGTGGCTGGTGTACTCTGATGAAAAGACAAGGGCCTGCTATGCATTCCTTTGTGAATGGGCATGTTCACACATATGTTCATTGAGACTACAGTGCAGGTAGAGCTTAACACAGCTAATCAGACTTCACCGATCCACACCCTTCATGCAGCATACCTATAGTAGGTGCAAGTACTGAGGAAGGTCAGACAACCTGCCTCTACCCACACATTAGGTGGGCTGTTCTCTGCTGAAATTCTTTCTTACCCTCTATCATAGCTCCCTCAGTTCCAGGGCCTTGTAAAATTACAGTGAAGGACTTTATACCTCTGTGAAATGCACCAGGATTTTATCTGTGTTTAGTTATTGCTACCTAAAATAATAACATAATGAATGATACGCTGTGGTCAAAGTAAAATCTATCCTTAAGTCCTTAATTCCATGCCTTTAATGGCCAATTTTAGCCATGACTAGAGCCAAAGAAGAATTCAAACTGTAATACAGTGAAAGTGCATGCAGACACAGAAAGTTATACTCTTAACTTTCATTTGTTATACAGTTAAAAACAGAAACATATGGTCTTGGATAGAATTTACAAGAACATCTTTCATTTAGGTATGATTTTTTTTTTTCTTTTCTAGGATACAATTTCCATTCAGCAAGACTCTATTCGTATATATAGTCTCCTGCTGATTTTGGACTTGAAGCCTTCAAGCCGCCTATGAAATCACACTTTCTTTCTTCCTCACTTATTATCAGCAATTTCCACTTTTTAATTACCTCTGAGTACAACCTCAGAAAAATCCCTGATATGCAATTTCTGCATAAAGACATGAACTAGCCATTTGTTATACATGCCAATAAACTGTTATGAGCCCTGGAGAGTTCCTACCCAGCTGAAAATATCGATACCATCGTTGGAAGCTCTTTTTCCTTACACTATGTGCAATATCAGAGAAAGAAAGAAGAGCTGACATACACCTCTCTTCCAAGAGACAGTCCCCATTCATGTAATTCCGTTTAATTCAACAATAATCTGTCTTTTTCTGACATTATTAGGCCCACAGTTTGATTCATAATCTTGTATCCCCCATTCAAATGCCAGATGTGCTAAATAACCTATCCACAGAGACATCACAAAAGGCTTGTGAAACAATGGACAGTTATCGGCTACTGCCCATAGGCACTTTTATGGCATTCTGCAAAATTACTTCAGCAGAATAAACAGCGCAGAAACAATCAGACCTTTTTAGCTTCCTTGATACCAATTCCCTGTCTGGATTACTTGGAATAAAGTCACTGCAGTCTTACCCTTGGCAAGACACTCTGTGGTAAGAACACGACAGGTAGCTTTTCTTAGAAATGTCTTTAAGAAGACTCATAAAGAAGGGCAACAGCAGCTTCTATAAATAAGTGAAGGTTTATTTGATCACAAATAAAGAAGATTACAACACTCAGATTCTGTTTATCTCTCATTACTGCAGCCAAACAACAGCCACAAATTAACAGATTACTTACAAATGATCCCTAGTAAATCAGCATACATACAGAATTTTCGTATTTGGTATACTATGATCTGACCTGACTGGATTTGTGAATATACAGAGACTGCTAGTCTAACTGCAATCACTGCAGTGAGTTTGTCTGGTCTTGCACCTGCAAAACTGAATCGATTCAGAAGGTAAAATGCAAGTCAGGCTAGAAGGAACTGAACTGAGGCACAGGTTCGTTTTTTTGCCTTAAAATGCTTTCAAATGAGGATAGGAGAGACTGCATGACCTCTTTGTGACAGGTTCTCCTATAAAGTATCTTATTATAAAAAAGTCCACAGGGAAAGACAAAAAAAAAAAAAAATATATATATATATATATATATATATATATATATATATATATATATATATATATATATATATATATATATATATACATATACACACACACACATTTTATATATCTATTTACATATATATATATATATATATATATATATATATATATATATGCTGGATGCCTTTTGTCATGGCAGCACCACAAAAACTTCATTTACGGACTCCAGTCCCTTTCCTTAAAGGAAGCCCTTTTGCAATCCTTTCCTAGCGTACAAGTCAGGCTCTGGTTTTCTGAGTTATTTTTTCCCTTTAGTAGTATTTCTACAGAGAATGGCATTTTGCTCACTTCTGCAGTCCTCTAAACCTATATCCAGTTCTAAAGGCTCTGTTTAAATAAATGCATGAAACATGTTGATCAAATTTTCATTTTCTTAAAAGTAAGGGATGTGTAAATCTACAACAGCAATGTAATACACTGCTTCATTATCATCATTTGTATATAATTTTTTGTAAACATGTGAAGGTATAAACATGTAAAATATAGTTATGGCCAAATGCACCCAGAACTCAAACAGAATGCATGAACAAATGCTACTTGTGTAGATTCTTTAACACCAGCACCCCTCTAACTTATTTCCTTTTGCAGTGTCACCTTGATTCTACAGGTAATTCACACATGATTCCTCCCATATGTAGTAATCCTTACATTTGGTACTTCTGTACAACTAGTGAAGATCTGGCCATGACATCAAGGAACTTAACTATTTTCAAACAGGTGACGTGGAATCTTTTACATCCATCTGATATACCAAAAACTCAAGCACATGGGACTGTAATTTAACATCTCACCCAAGAGACAACACAGTCATAAGTGCAACACCCTCTTAATGCTGTGCTGTAGAGGCAGCAATCCCATCACCTGGAGTAGGAATAGAAACCACAACTTTCTGGTCTTTCAGTACAATAGACATGTGTACTACCAGCTATGCCACTGACACGTTACTACATATGCCATGGTAAAAGCTTACTGCACTATATTTTAAGTATCTTGCTTTATTTTGACTAACTGCAGCTATGTGTTCATCTTTAACATCATCACATTCTGTTCTGTAGCTCCAAAATTACCTGGGTCAGTACTGGTTAACCTGGTAAACTTCATACTTGATAAGAAGTTGTCTAAGGTTAGTACTATTTATTAAGTCCAGAAATCCTTACAAATCATGTTGCTAATAGCCTACCCATGGCCTCCTTGTAGAATATTATATTGTTCATTTATAAGTCCCACAACTCCAAATATCATTTAACAGATGCCATCTACCAAATGTTTTGTTGAGAATTCTTCAATCTACCAGATGTTTTGTTGAGATTTCTTCAGTCTACCAGATGTTTTGTTAAGATTTCTTCAGTAATGTTAACATTTATTCTCATTTCCCATCATGTGACGATGATGTCACTGCATGCTTATACATTTTTCATCAGGTAGAGTTCCCAAGGGTTTGAAATCTACAATTCGAGTCATCATCAAATTGGAACCTAATGATTCACAGATGATGGACTGTGGGGTTTGCATTATGTTTTATGTTCCTAATCCAACATTTAAATCATTCATACTTGCCTGAATGCTAGAATATGATCTCTCAATAGAATTCATAGAATTAAATAATTTCTGCTAGGTGTGACTAAAATATGGCACATGCAAATTGTTACAAAAATTCTATAATTGACTATATTTATGTCATAACTCTGCAGACATCTTCCACTTCCAGATACTGATCTGTTTATCACCTCTATACAAATGTCAAGCTGATAATTAACACATTCACTGTATTCTATTCATGTCAATTGAGAGTATTTTAAAATGTTCCCATAATTAAGTTGATCTTTTGTTCACTTTCATACCAGGCTGAACAAGGTAAGACTGACAGACAGTTGCTTAACTGGTGCCAGGGCCTCTCAGATCACACATGCTCTCAGGTCCATGAACAACAAACATCAGTATGACTCTGTCATAGCTCACACCAGTGTCAATGATATATACCTCACTGGACTATGTAAACAGATACATGGAGGAGCTCTCAGACTATGTGTCCAGGGCAGGTATAGGCTTAGCACTGAGCAGCATTCCACCTTCTTCAGAGGTGATGCCACGATATGAGCAAAAAATAACTGACTTCAATAACTAGCTTAGTTTAGATGTCATTTAAAGGAGGTCCGATATCTGTCAGCCTGGGAAGATATGATCAACAGATTGTGCTGCTTCACCAGGGATGGCGTACATCTGTCCCTTCTTGTAGTTTGATTATTTTTAAAGACATTGTCCATACCCATAGTGCCTTATTTAGGCATTGTCAACCAGATAAACTTACTAACATAATAAAACAAGCAAAGGAAAATATGAAGGTGTTACTGATTAATGCTAGGAGCCTAAACAAGAAGCTCTACTCCCTACAAGCCCTTCTCACTCTGGAAGAGATTGAAGTCTGTATAGTGATTGAAGCATGGTTTAAAATAGCTGAGAGCTCTCCAGCTATGCAGGGCTATAATGCCTTCCACACTTTTAGACCAGCTACTGCGCAGGAGGGGAAAAAGGTGGATGTGTCGCAAGAAGAGACTCACATAAAGGCTGGTAAAGCAGCATAGTGGACTAGAGTTTCTTCATGCCCAAATAACCATCAGAAAGGTCCTGTACCATATATTAACTAGCTATAGAACACCCTCTATGACACAGGAAAGACAAAATTCCTGTCAATGGGAAGTAGAATAACCCAGTATTAAATCCAATACCATTTTCCTAGGTGATCTAAGCTATCCAACAATAGACTGTGAAACCTACACCACCACTAGTGTATAAGTACAGAGATTTATGGACTTTGTCACTACAACTCCCCTGAAACAATTAGGGTTACCCACTAAGGAGAATAACATTTTGGATCTTGTCCTTACTAACATGGGACATCTTGTACCATCCCCTGCATATCTTATCACAGTTAGGTCTGACCATAACGTGGTCTCCATTGAAATAAAATTGAAACAAGAGATCCCGTCCACCCAAGACACCTTCAGAAATTTCTTTAAGATAAACTGCCTACTCCTAAGTGATACATTGGCAATCTTCAAATGCCCACCAAACACAATTAACTCTACTGAATACATAGAAACATATACCACCACAATATACCAGCATGTACACAGCTGCATAGAAGCAACTGTAACCTGTAGGAACAAGTGCAGGGTAAACCCATAAAAAGACAAACATGGTGTAACAGTAATATCAACAAGCTTTATATTAAAAGAAAAATAATTTTGACCAAATGTAAGAAGAAGAATTCCCAGAATGCTAGAGCCCTTGTCACTGAACTAAACAAACAGCTCAGTTGTTGTTGTCTTTCGGCTTTTCCCGGTTAGGGGTCGCCACAGCGGAACTCCGGTCCGCTAATGATTGGCAGTAGATTTTCATGGTGCCGAGTTGCCAGCTCGATGCCCAACCTTCAACAAAGGCACACCCATTCACGCATGTCTTTTGGAACGCCACTCGACCCACGAGGAGGACATGCAGACTCCACACAGAAGGTACTCCCCGCACACTAGCTTTGAATCGAACGGGAGAACCTCTTGCTGTG
Source organism: Protopterus annectens (assembly GCF_019279795.1). NCBI lineage: Eukaryota > Metazoa > Chordata > Ceratodontiformes > Protopteridae > Protopterus > Protopterus annectens. The sequence goes on along the minus strand of NC_056729.1, from coordinate 372,747,774 downwards.
AGGCAACAACACTACCACTGCACCACTGCGGACATACAGTAGCTTAATAAAATCAGCCAAAGGCAAGTTTGAGGCTAAAATAGCTACCTAAACCAAATACAATCACAAGACATTTTTAGTTATGTTTGTAATTTCAAAAGCACAATGTAGCAATGTGCTCAGCAAATTGCAAATTATGTTTCCTACACTGAGGCTAAAGATATAGTGAACTAACCAGCTGATAAATTTAGCTCTAACTTTACCCCTCTTTCCCCTACATCTCTCCTTCCAGATATATCTGAAAAGTACAGTTGTGTACACTTACCATAAATGTAGATGTTCGAGTTTATTCACTGTTGCAGTCATTACATTTGGGTAATCTGCTGGCAGGTTGCCCTCAGTTGGCCTGAATTCCAAAGTCTTGGGTCCTGCATCAGTTGCTGTCTTCTCTTCCATGACATTAGGTCATCAGGGGTATAAAACATGCAGCCGATGCCATTTTCTTTAGTTTTTCTTGTCCCAGATGTCAGGTGCTCCCAAAAATGTGGTAATTACATATATATATATATATATATATATATATATATATATATATATATATATATATATATATAAATATACATGCATCAATATAAACTTTTCCTTCATCTACAAGCAAATACACCACATAGGTTGTAGAAGATATAGAAGGAAAGATAAACTCCAGAATGACAGGGGGGCGGCGGGAGGGTAACCTGGACTGCAACAGTGAATACACTCAAACATCTACATTTATGGTAAGTGTACACGACTGTACTATGTTCTTCATGTTTCACTGTTGCAGTCATTATATTTGAGTAGAATCCCAAAGCTATGGTTGGGAGGCTGGAGCTAAACAGCATTAGGTGTGGCTATAAGGACCTGCAGAACTGCAGTGGCAAAGCCTGCCCTGGACTTAGAGTAGACAGGCAAATGATAATGCTTTGTAAAGGTGTGAACAGAACTCCAAGTAGCAGCCTCTAGAATGTCTTTGGTTGGTACTCCCCTGAGAAAGGCTGCTGAAGTAGCTGCAGCTCTGGTGGAATGAGACCTAATGCCCTTGGGCACAGGTTTACCATGGTGAGAGTAACAGAAACGGATGCAGTGGCTTATCCACTTTGAAATTGTCTGCTTTGAAAAAGCCTTTCCTTCTTATCCTGCAGCATATGTCACTAGTAATTGCTCAGTTTTTCTTAGAGCTTTAGTCCTGCTCAAGTAGAATCTTAGCTGTCTGTGTACGTCCAAGGAATGCAGAATTCTCTCGCCCTTGTTCTGCGTATTTGGTTAAAAGGTTGGCAGATGAATTGTTTGGTTAAGAGCCACACTGGAAACCACCTTAGGCATAAATGTAGGATTTGTCCTCAGAAACACCCTGCCTAGGTAAAATATGATAAAAGGCTCTACAGCCATGAGGGCTTGTAGCTCTGAAACTCTTCTTGCTGAAGTAATTGCTAGTAGCAGAGCTGTTTTCCATGATAAGAACTTTATATCAGCAGTAGCAGCTGGTTCAAATGGAGGCAGGGTAAGCTTTTCCAACACATAATTGAGGTCCCATGCAGGTAATGGTGATCTTCTAGGAGGCCTTACATTTTTGGCTCCTCTACGATACTGCTTTAGTAAAGTATGAGAAAAGATTGGTGGCTCTGTATTGCAATGAGCCGAAATGGCAGAGGCATGGATTTTAATTGATGAGAAAGATAGGCCTTTGTCAAGTATCTCAGTTAAGTATTGTAATATCTGAGGAATATTTGGTTCTGCTGTATCAGTTCCTTGAGCTTGATTCCAAGCACAGAATCTCTTCCATTTATCAGCATATGATTTTCTATTACTAGACCTTCTGGCTTCCAAAATGATATTCATCACAGCTTTACTGAGAGGTGTTGTTTGAATAACTACATGATCAGCCATGCTGCCAGGTTCAGTGTCTGAAGTTGATTGTGCAGGATCTGATTGTTTTGCTGGGACAGTAGTTGAGGTCCTTGAAGTAAGGTCCAAGCTGGGTATTGAGACAAGTTCCTTAGGATTGGGTACCAGTATTGGGTGGGCCAGTCCGGGGCAATTAGTATCATCTTTGGTTTCTTTTGTCTGACTTTTAGGAGGACCTTGGGAAGAAGAGGCAGAGGAGGAAAGGCGTAAACTGATAGGTTTTTCCAACTGAAGGATAGGGCGTCCACTTTCCATGCTTGTCTGTGATAAGTCCTTGTGCAGAATCTTTTCAATTGATAATTTTGAGGAGAGGCATATAGTTCTATGTCTGGGCTCTCCATTTCTCTGTTATCATGCTGAAGACTTGTGTCTTTAGTTTCCACTCGTGAGGATCCATAGGGTTTCTACTTAAATCATCTGCCAGAGTATTTTGCTTTCCTGGCAGGAATTGAGCTTGAAGATGTATTTGGTAGGTCAAAACTGTGTCCCACAGTGCCATGGCTAATCTGCAAAGGGGGTATGAGTGTGTGACCCCTAGCTTGTTTATATACCACATGATGGTGGTGCTGTCCATCTTTATCAGTAGTTGTCCTGGATGAAGAAAGTCCTTGAAGGCTGTTAGGGCATTTTGAACAGCTAGCATCTCTTTCTGGTTGATATGTAGATGCATTTGTTTTGGGGTCCATATGCCCTGAATGCATCTTCCTGCCATGTGGGCCCCCCAAGCATAATCTGATGCGTCTGTTGTTAAGGTTTGGCTGGCAGGGGGTAGAGTGAAGGCCCGTCCCATGTTTTGGTGACATGCCTTTGCCCACCATAGAAACTCCTGTTGTAGGCATGGAATGAGAGGAATCATTGTATCCAGACTGTGAGAATGTTGACTCCATAAACTTTTTAGGTACCATTGAAGTTTCCTCATATGCAGTCTTGCATATGGAATCAGTAGGATGCTGGATGCCATGAAGCCCAAAGCCTGCAGAATTTGTCTTGCAGACAACTGGGTTTTTGTTGCCATCAGTTTGAAGTAAGTAGTCAGTTGCCTTTGCTTGTCTGGCATGAGGTAAGCCATCTGGGCAGTTGTATTCAAGCTTGCACCCAGGAATGTTATCTTTTGAGAGGGTACCTGTTGTGATTTCTTTTCATTTATTGTATATCCTAGGCATGTTAGAAGCCTTTTCACAAATGCCAGGTGTTGAAGAAGAATGCCCTTGTTCTCTGCTTGAATGAGACAGTCGCCCAAGTAAGGATTTATTTGTATACTTCTTTGTCTGCAAAATGCAATTACTGGTGCCAGGCACTTTGTAAAGACCCTGGTCACAGTAGATAAGCCAAAGGGCAGTACAGAGAATTGGTAATGCATTATGCTAGCCTTGAATCTGAGGTATCTTCTGCATGATTCTCTTATTGGGACATGCAGGTATGCCTCTTTCAGGTCTAATGTCACCAGCCAAGCATTCTTGCCCAGCATGGGCAGAAGCTGCTGCAAAGTCAGCATTTTGAATTTTGGAATGTACAGGTATCTGTTCAAAATCGAAAAATACAGTATTGGCCACCAGGCCTTGTCCTTTCTGGGTACCAAGAACAGTCTTGAGTAAAAAACTTGTCCTTTTTCCTGTTCTGGTACTGGCTGAATGGCCCCCATATCCATGAGGGACGTAACCTGTTTCTGTGCTTCTGCCCATTGATTTTTTGGCAGATCTGGCCAACCGTTTGCCATTGGCAGAGTGTGGAAATGGAATCTGTATCCCTGTAATACTATGCTTAGTACCTACTTGTTCTGGGTTATTAACTAAAAACTGGAAAAGAAACACTTAAAAACTCAAAAATAAGCCAACAACAACAACACCGAGACTAAAAAGCCCACAAGCTGTAATGAAAATACACAAAATGCATTTAATTTTAAATGCTTTTCATTGCCCAAATTTAGCAACTTCTTCAGAAATAAACACACATTTCCCAACAGTATTATTTAAGTAATTAATATAGTCACATGAAGTATAAATCAATTGAGAGTCAGTTTTTTTTAAAAATATATTACAATTAAATCAACTTCACAAGTGCATTAAAACTACTTATACTACTAAATTCTAAAATTCCTGTCTGTCAATTGTTGAAGTTTAAAACTCACTTATAGTGAATAAAAATATGTATATAATTCAATACATGTGAATAATTTTAGTGGGAACACTACAATACCAGTCATGAACAAAAACTAAACTACTAAGTGTTTGTCCAGGTATATAAGAAGTCAGAAATAATTACCATTTCAGACTTCTAAGTTTTAGTAAACAACCAATATTACAAGAGTCATTCAAACCTGGAAAAGAAAATGCATTTAAACGAATTTGCCATGCAAGTTCACGTTCCTCTAAAAGTAAGTTAAAGGGACCCCCTCTCATATCTACTTGGATCTGATCAATAGCTTTAAATGTAAATTTATGCCCTTCATTATGAACAACATGTTTTGCCAGAGAGTTGTCTATTTTATTCGTGGAAATTGCATAAGTGTGTTCATAAACTCTGTCCAGCAGCCTACGCTCGGTTTTATCCATGTAGAATGCTGGACAGCATGTACACTTAGCTATATACAGAACAAGTTTAGAGTTGCAATTAAGTTTTAGTTTTATGTTAAACTTGTCATCGCTGATAAGAAATGTATTGCCAACCTCTATGAGTCTACATGTCCTACAGTTACCACACATATTCATCCCTGTGTATCTAGCTGTATTCCAGTTACTCCCACTTTCAAGGAGATTCTTAAGATTGTGACCTCTCCTGAATACTATATTAGGTAATGACCCTAGTTTGTCAAGTAGTGAGTTATCATTAGTAATGAACTGCCAATTTTTGTATAAGATGAATTTTACCAAACCACTGTCTGTACAGAAAGTGGTGATAAAACCATCTCTAAACTTAGGATCTTTTATTTGTGTGGTTCCTTGTTCTCTAGGTAAATTACTATCAATAATAGACACATTTATGGTCTTATCTAAGTTGTTCAACTGGAGAATAGGAACAACAAGCCTGATCCTCCTTTTTTTAAAAACTTCGCAAACTAGAGATTGAAATAAATTACTGAAGTAGCCACGCTGTTGAAACATACAGCTCAAGTAATCACATTCTACTTGAAAGTCAGATTCACGTGTAGTCATTCTCGCTGCTCTAATCAATTGCCTCTTGACAATCAATCATTTCTGATGAAACGGGTGGCAGCTTGAGAAATGAAGGAAGGAATTACAGTATGTATGCTTCATGAAAATCTTAGATACATATCTATTATTAATCCTGTCCTTCGATAACTTGACATATAAATAGTCTATAGTATCCTTATGAAATGTTGCTGTAAATTTAAAGAATTCTGTTGTGGTGTTCAAGTAAGAAATAAATGACTTAGCCTGTGTACTGTCACCATTAAACAGTTTGAAAATACCATCCAAAAATCGTGTGTACAAAATGAGATTTGCTTGTGGTGGGAGATGTTAAAAATAAAAGTCCTTTCCCAGTATGCCATGACAGAATTGGCAAAACTGGCACCACAAGGCGACCCCATAGCCACATCTTGTTTTTGCATAAAGAATTCTTGGTCAAATAAAAAAATAGTTGTTTGTAAGAATAATGTCTAATAAGGATTCAACCAAAGTTATTTCGTTAGTTGGTGCTTTCTTAGATTTATGTAAAAGACTAACCCATTCTATCCCTTCAGAATGAGGAATTGAGGTATAAAGGTCTTTTACATCGATAGTTAAAAAATTATAACTATCGTTAAATTCCAATTTGTTAATACTCTCTAAGAAGGACCATGAATCCTTACATACCTGGGATTCAGACACAAGATACTTTTTCAAAATAACATCCATGACCTTAGCACAAGGATATGTCATTTATTTTATTTATTTATTTATTTTACATTTGTTAACCGGGATAGTCCGACTGGATACATGTCCATTTTCAGCGGAGGCCTGGGGAGAAAAGCTCCATAAAAACACAAACAATACTAGACAAAGACAAACAAAGCAGAGTATCAAATAGTAATAATACATAGTATGAAGTAGCAAAATGAAGTATTGAGCAAAACAGGATATCCTAGGCCAAGAAGAAAAATATATATGAATTTTTTTTTTTTTTTTTTGTAAAACTAGAAATTCATATGAGGAGTGTGATGACTAGAGGTGCCTTTAACCAGCACCTCCCATTAATCAATGGTCTCATTGGTGGATTCGACAGGTCTTTGTGAATTTTAGGTATACCGAACATAACTGGGGTTGTAGGCCAAGGCCTAGACATAAAGTTAAATGTATCAATGTCAACTGTCGCCTCTATGAATAAGTCATTGAGGTAACCTTTTATATGGTTATAGGCAATGTTAACTTCATTCAATGATGCCTTTGAGTATGCTTCATCATCTAACAGTTTACGCATTCTCTCTATGTAGTCTATCTATTCAAATATAAATAGTCCCCCTCCCTTATCGGGTTTAACAACCCGTACCCGAGAATTTCTCAGAGATTGCAATAACATATGTTCTTCTAAATTCACATTATATATCGTTTTAGATACATAAGTTTTCTGAGAATTCAGTAAGTGTCTGAAGTCTAATTCGCATACATGCTCAAACATCTTGAGGGTTGGGTGTACAGGGGGGTTAAAAGTACTGAGCACCCTCAGTGTTTGGTTCCTAAAACTATCATTATCAAACAGTAAGTTAAAATTCAACTTCCTAATGAAAAGTTTTAAATCCATTACTGTTTGGACAAGGTTCAATGGTTTACAAGGTACAAATGTACAACCTTTTGCCAATAAATTGACTAGGACGGGATCTATTGAGTGGGAAGAAAAATTGTAAATATTAAAGTCCCCATCTTTATTTGTTAAAATGCCCAATACAGTAGTGTCATTGGACATTATTTCCTGCACTTGAAATTGCGTTGGTTGCTCTCCTTGTTCTTTTTGAGTTGTTTGTTCTTCGGAATCGCCCCCTGTGTAGCTGGCCTTCTGAAAATTTTCAGTTTCATCATTTGCAAATGCATTTCGATTAGTAACATCTTGTTGGTGGTTAAAGCCGTGGTTGTTGTTGTGACTGCGAATATGTTCACTACGTCTAATTACAGTCTGGTTAACATCACCACTAGATGTTTCATTATGTTCATGATTGTTGTTTTGTTGTTGGACAGAAGTAGAAATATTAGCTATATTAGAAACTTGAGCAAAGGATGGCTTAGGATAGGCAGTGCCATTATCATAAGCCGACCGGTCCCTTTTTATTTTTTTGGTTTTATTAAACTTCATTCTGTCCAATAGTTGGTTAATACTTGAAAAGGAATGGTCATAGTCGAACTTGTATCTAAAAAAAATCATCATTAGAAAGAATGTCATTGTTCAAAATGGATACTTCATTAGACAAAGTGTCAATTTGCAAAAGGTAATGTTTAATAATAAGCTGCTTTAGGTCAAAACCTTGCTGGTCAAAAAGAGAGTTAAGTTCCAGATGAAATAATGAATCTGGAACAAGTCCAGTGGGATACCAATAAGAGCGTAGCCCTTTTGGGATGATATGTTGGTTTAAGCATTCCTTAAAATACACTTCTTCTAACTGCAATTTCTTCAATTTAAGTAATTTAGCATCGAGAGATTTTAGTTTTCCATTTAGAGTGTCTACACCAACCGGATATTCACCACAAGTATCGGCCGGTCGCTCCTGGTTCGGCCACGACTTGAAACAAAAGTTAAAAGTGTCCTTAATCCATTTGTTGAAATTAGGAGTGCCAATAAGCCCTTCTTCATGATTCCTTAATGTGCTCTGTTGAAACAAACCAATAGTATCTGTAGACGGAACTTCCGTTGGTGTACGCTGACCGGGTTTTATTGAAACATTTATCGCACCATCTCTCAAATTTGTATTAGAAGTATTCAAATTTGAATTGACTGTCGGTGTTCCACTTAAAGTCACTTGTGAAGGTGTGTTCTGAAAAGAACGCTGTTGTTGAGATAAAGTTACATCCACCTTATCGAGGTGAGAAGAAAAACCATCCATGCGTTGGTTCAAAACATTAATCAATGCAGTCAGATTCACTAAGTCATTTTGCAATTGTGAACCAAACAAACTGGGGCTGCTCGGGTTACTGGTGACTCCAGACGCCATACTACAAACTAAAAACTGGAAAAGAAACACTTAAAAACTCAAAAATTAGCCAACAACAACACCAAGACTAAAAAGCCCACAAGTTGTAACGAAAATACACAAAATGCGTTTAATTTTAAGTGCTTTTCGTTGCCCAAATGTAGCAACTTCTTCAGAAATAAACACACATTTCCCAACAGTATTAAGTAATTAATACAGTCAGATGATGTATAAATCAATTGAGAGTCAGTTTTTTTTAAAATATATTACTATTAAATCAATTTCACAAGTGCATTAAAACTACTTATACTACTAAATTCTAAAAATCCTATCTGTCAGTCAATTGTTGAAGTTTAAAACTCCCTTCTAGTGAATAAAATATGTATATAATTCAATACATGTGAATAATTTTAGTGGGAACACTACAATACCAGTCATGACTAATAACTAAACTACTAAGTGTTCGTCCAGCTATATAAGACGTCAGAAATAATTACCGTTTCAGGGGGCGTGGCCAAGGATGAACACAGGATAGCAGCAGATTTCTTCAGCTCCACCAATTTCACAGCACTGACAGGAAATAATTACTTTAAAAATTAATTTATGAAGTAATTTTCTTTCTAAATACGTTTGGAATATCTATTTCTTGAATAATATCTAAAAAAGAAAGAAAATTTTAATAATATTCCTGTCAGAAAACACCTTGGAAATTTTTCTGTCAGCTCCTCTGTTTGAAATGAGTTCCAGTAAGACAAATTCTCAAGATTCCAGCATCAAGAAAGAACTTCAGTCTCTGATATCTACAATCCAGCAACTTACTGCCAAAATGGATAAACTGGATACTAAAATTGATACCTTCATAGAAAAACTACAAAACAAATAGACTTGTTACATATAGACTTGCAACAACAGAAGACTCAGATTACAGGCATAGAAGAGACTGTAAATGACATGGAGAATAGAATCCAAGAATAAGAAATCAACATTGAGTTTTTGCTGAAACAGAACACACATCTACAAACTAAACTTGATGACCTGGAAAATAGATCTAGGCGCAATAACATTAGGATTTTTGGACTGCCAGAAAATATTGAAGGTAACAATATTACTTCTTTTAAATACATGGCTCCCTAAAACTTTAGACTTGCCAGAAGCATTTTCTTTTGGTATCGAAGAGCCCATAGATCCATATCTAATTCTAACTCTAACAAAAAGTATCCTAGATCAGTTATAGTTAGATTTCTATCATCTTTTGATAAAGAGATGGTACTTAAAACTGCTTGGGCTAAAGCACCTGTTAAAATTAATGAGGCAACTGTGCATTTTGACAATGACTATTCTTCCTTGGTAATAACTAAAAGAAAAGTTTTCCTGCCATTAATAAGAGAGCTTAAGAAAGCACAGTTTAAAACCTACCTTCTGTTTCCTGCCAAACTAAAAATCTTTCTTCCTGATGGCCCTAGAATTTTTGAAGACTTAGACTCTGCATTGCTGTTTATCAAAAAAAATAAGATTTTAGATAAAATAGAGGAAATGGAATGGGCTAGTCCTTCATTAAAGAGGTTGGCAACAGAAGCTTCATGGAAGACTTCAGAGAAGAAAAAAAGACTAAAAAACAAATGACTTGTTCTATGTTTTTTCTTTTTTTTTCTCTCTCTCTTTTTTCTTCACTATTAATCTTTTTAAATACAGTTACTGCATTTTCAGAAAGCCACAAATATTCTGAAAAAGATTTAATCAAAGTTATTTTCTGTGTACAAAGAACTGTTTTTGTTTCATAAATAGTCAAAATATCTGAGGAACTAATAACAGGTTATCAATCAATCTGTTTCTCTTTGTGACAAAGAGACCCAAGGTTAGTAATTTGATACATTTCTTTTTTTTCTTTTATTTTAAGTAATGACATTCTTTTTAGATTATGCATTCATTAAGGGGTGGAGGAGGGCAGGGAGAGAAGTGTAATGAAAATATGATAAGTGGAATAATAACTTATTAATTCCTTGTAAAAAAGTATATATGCTGTTTAAATATTGTTGCTAATTATTTTTCCATGATTCTTTTGCTTATACTTGTTTACAAATAACCTGTCATGCTTTAATTACTAATAATTAGAACTAAATAGTAGTAAATAATATGTTTCATATCTATCTTTATTAATATATACAGCAAGTAATATTCCACTGTAGATACTTTTTATAGCTTCCTTTTTTATTTTTTTTATTTCTTCTCTTACTCTCTTTTTATTTTCTACTCTCTTTTTTTTCTTTTCTCTCTCTCTCTTTTTCTTTCATATAAGTACATTTACATGCTTTTGATAATACTGATACAGTAAATAATAAGATTTGTATAAAAATTGAATAGGGACTTAAAAAAATAGTTGTATTATATACTAATAACTGTGGGCTTAGTTTCACTATCATAGAGGCTGTAATAACTTGTAAAATACTTCACGAAGGTTTTGCTCTGTTTAGTTTCATTTATATTGCTAAATGAATGTCAGTCACTTGCATTTATCAAAATTCCCGCCAGAATGTTAAGGGAGACAATTTGGGATGTGGGTTACCTCGTGAATAGTGTCCTCGAGTTGTTTTAAAAGCTTCAGCACTCAGAATTCACGCAGAGAAGCTGAATGCAGTCAATTTGAACTTTGACCCCTGAATTCACACTGACACATCACAGATTCAAGAAGAACACTCTACCAGGAAGTAGAACTGCTGCAAATGCGACTCTGCGATGGAAAATGAACTCTTTAACATTTAAATGTGAGTTATTTTTTATAACTATTTACTTATTTATGTTATAATTTATAAAATATGAAAGTTATAATGATTTTAAATGATTCAGTATCCCATAGTAAGCAAATGTGATATTTTAGAAGGCATAGAAAGTAAAACATATATACATATGTTTTTGAAAGTTTACTAGACTGCAACATATTATTGTATGTATGTACTTATGAGTTAAACATATACAATGCTACAATTAATTTGACTTATCTAACTGACAAGCATAAATATCATTATGATTTTATCTTAGAAGAAGTTGTCATGTGACATATTTTAAAGCAGCAGTTCAGATATATAAAATACAAATGGCTTTCTTCACAACAATGCAAGTATATCTGGGAATTTACATAGCTATGCAGTATGATTTGTAACTATTTTTATAAACATAAATATTTTATTTTACTGGCAATAATAAGTATGAGAAAAAAGCTTTGATGCAAGTAGTTTAAAGTCTTTTAGAAGCTGTTAACTGCATTTCTATGACAGAAAATAGGTACATCTTAATATATGTAATGTCTGAACCATAATAGCCTAAGTTATTGACTTTAAATGAACATCAGAACTTATTTTTACAAACTTTGAATAAATTAATATGTAGATATGCCTTTTTCTCTCTCTCTCTCTCTCTCTCTCTCTCTCTCTCACTTCTTTTATTTCTCTCTCTCTTCCTGGTTCCTAATATCAAGTTTATTTGAATGCTATTTGATTATAAATGTATTATGTTAAATAGATGTACATAGCAGTATGAATTGTTTTTAAAGTTTCTATTTGTTTATACGATGCTGATTTATCAAATGTTTAGCTTTGTCTTACTAGATAATCTAATTGAAAGATGTTAATTTTAGTTAATAATAACTAGTATTAAATTGATAAGGTGGCAGCTGAGGTACTGCTGCTTAGGGTAGGGGGTTAACTTGAGTGGTATGTGCTACTCAAAGTTGGAGTTTTTAACTCCAGGCTGGGTGCAAGGTTTAATCCTTATATTATTTTCTTCTGTTTACTGTTGTTTGTATATAGTTCTGACATCCACAATACATTTTGTAAGCTCATTGTCACTACAAACAAAATCGAAGCTTATACAAAATCCCATAAGAGTTTCAATAAATACAGCTATATTTAAAGGTACACCTAAAGAAGGAGGTATAACATTATTTATTTTGTTAATTGTTATTCTGATTATAAGTTTTATATGTTTTAAAAATGCCAAATGACTTCTCTAAAAGGAATTTCTTTAAACATTAATGGACTGAATAACCCATGTAAAAGGGCAAGCTTAATAAGATACATTAATTTACATAAGGCCAACTTAGTATTCCTTCAAGAAACACATCTCCTGAAAAAAGATATTGATAAATTAGCCACAAATAAATATACAGTATTAGTTAGTTCAGAGCACACTCAGAAAAAAAGAGGAGTGGCTATTTTATGGAATAAAATTATGCCCATTCCTAAAACTATTAAGTCTTATGAAGATGATAAAGGAACGTTTTGTATGGTTACAATACAAATTAATGGAAAGACATATACATTAATTAATGTATACTGGATACCAGGATTTGGTATTAATACAGTGAAATACCATCTTAATAAGATCATATCATTCTCTATAGGAGATATTATTTTAGCTGGTGACTTTAATTGTATCCTACATGAAAAAGATACTACTACTATAGGAAAAAGGAAATTACATCTAATGCAAAACATTTAAAGGATTTTGTTAATTCTTATCATTTAAATGATATTAATAATCAGATAGACTCAAAATCATTACCATACACCTTTTTTTCTAACAGATATAAAACTTATTCAAAAATAGATAGAGTCTTTATTTCTAACCAGATGGTAACAGAATTAATTAACTCTAAAATCATTTCGTGTCCTATATCAGATCATAATTCAATTGTCTTTAAGTTCATGATAAAAAGTACTTACAATGTTCAGATCAAAAGGATACCAACATACTTAACTCAACTAAAAGACTATAAAGATTATATACTTTCAGTAGTGCAACATTTTTTAGACATAAATAATACTCCTGAAGTCTCCATTGTTTATGTTTGGGATGCTTTAAAATCATATCTATATGGACAAAGTATCAGATGGTATAATAATAAAAGGAAATCTTGGGATAAGGAATTATTAGATATTCAAAGTAAATTAGACTCTTATAAGCATAATAATAAAGAAAATATTATGGACAAAAAAGTCATTGAAGAAATAAACAAACTAAATGAGAAATACAAAGAAATTTTAACTCATAAAATTAAAATAACTTTAGAGAAATACAAGTTTTTGTCTTACTCAATAAGCCCCAAATACTTACATAGACTTAAAAATAAAACAAAAAGGTTGAATAAGCAAAATCATATCAAAGAAATTTTCTCTCTAAGGAAAAAGAAGAATGTTTCTAGTCTACCAGAAATATTGGATGAATTTAGAAATCACTTTCACAAAATTAATCATAATAACATTAACATGGAACCTAAAGATAAAATAAAGGAATTTATAACTACAAACATGAATAAAAAACTTAATAAACAACAGACTAAATTATTGGATAAAAGTATTTCATATACAGAGGTTGTTACACAAATAAACAAGCTTAAATCAAACAAAGCACCAGGTAATGATGGTATTATACCAGAGGTATATAAAATTATTTCTAAAAGTACATACTCATTAATACATAAGGTTTTTATTTTGGCCCAAAATGAGCTAATAACTCTCCCATCTTGGCAATACAAATTTATTTCGCCAATTTTAAAACCCAATAAAGATCCAACTAGATGCACTTCATATCGACCCATTTCATTACTTAATGTTGATTATAAAATGTTTATGAGTATTTTTGCTGATAGATTGAAGACAATCATCCCAGGCATTATAGATATACATCAGACAGGCTTCATTGTAAATAGAAACACTTTTGATAATATAAGGAGGACTCTAACATTAATTGATTTTGCAAATAGGAGAAAGAAAGATTTAACACTTATTAGTCTCGATATAAGTTCAGCATTTGATTCAGTAAGTTGTGACTACTTGTTTACCTTACTGAAGTGCACAAACTTCTCAGATGCATTTGTAAATCTAATTGAACATCTATACAAAGGAGCATTGGCTTACATTAAGATAGGAACATATGTCTCACAAAAAAATACCCATTTTAAAAGGTACAAAACAAGGGTGTCCACTCTCTCCACTATTATTTACTTTAATAATGGAGCCTTGGGCTAATCTGATCAGAAACAGTACTGATATAGAGGGATTTGAAATAGATGAAAATACAACATCTAAAATTCAACTTTTTGCAGATGATGTTCTAATTACATCAGCAGGATCTAATTCTTCTATGTAGTCCCTATTTGATAAAATGATGAATTTTAAAAATATTTCTGGTTTAATATTCAATGAAGAAAAACTAAAATACTACCTATATATACACGGAAAAACGTTCTCATTAGTGATTTTAGTAAATATATACCCAATTCAGGTCAGATAACTTATCTAGGTATAATATTAACTAAAGATATCAAATCTATTATACATAATAATTATAATACCTGTCTTCTTAATATACAAAATCTTTTCAATACCTGAATAATATGTTTTTTACTATGGAAGAGAGACTTACAATTATTAAAATGATAATACTCCCCAAGATATTATACTTAATACAATCAATAATACTCCCACCTACAAAAATAATTATCAAGAAATTGAATACACTAATGTTAAATTTCCTATGGGCACCTAATAGACCTAGGATTGCATTAAAGAAACATACTAATAGCTGGTCTCAAGGGGGCACTTCTTTTCCAGACTTTAACTTATATACTATCTCTACTATTATAAAAGTTATTACTTTGTTAATAGATCAGTCATATGTTGCAAAATGGAAAGATTACTGGGAACTAATTAGTGTTCACTTCATGAAAATCTCTTTAACACATAAAAATATGATTGTAAATAACTCCATGCTATGGTTACTAAAAGAATTTTGTACTTCACCTATTACACCAAAATATATAGTTATCCATTAAACATTATTATTAGTTATCGTAATTTTATATTCATGCATCCTAAGTATAAGGAATGGAATTTCATTATATTCCCTATAATGTATACACGAGGTATGCTTTTGTCATCCACTTCTGAAAGAACTCATTTAGTCACAGACAATGATCTAAAGTACTGGTATCAGTTGCTATCTGATAATAAAGTTACAAATTTAGACTTCTTAAAACAAGAATTTGATCTGAGAGAAACTTGTTGGTTAGAAGTTCAGACCTTTAGACAACATCTCATTAATAAAATTGATTTAATGTCTATAACAGTTAAAGAATCTATTCCAACACTGATTGATTACTTGATATTACATTTACAACATAAAGTTTCTGATAAAGGTAAGCTTTCATACATACATAAAATTATTAGAGAAGAAACTTATTACAATGTAGATACCTATTGGAATTATTTCACTGACAAGCCTTATCTGCAAGGCCATGGAGCGTATTATCATGGAACGTATAAACAAAGACATTGGCAACCTTCAAACACTGGACCCCACCCAGTTTGGGTTTGTGAAGGGCCGATCTTGTCTCCTGAACCTGATTGACTTCTTTGAATCAGTCTCCAGAGCCATGGACAAGGGTAAGGTGGTCCACACAGCCTATCTAGACCTTGCCAAGGCCTTTGACACCATCCCCCACTCTGGAATCATAGATAAACTTACTAAGTTGGGCATTAATCCCTATGTCATCCAATGGGTTGCTAAATGGCTTACTGATAGAACCCACACTGTAAAAGTAGCCGACTCCAAATCCAGCTCCAGACAAGTGACAAGTGGAGTACCTCAGAGTTCAGTCCTGGGGCCGCTCTTGTTTGGCATCTACTTCTCTGAAGTACAGGTCAATACTAAGGGACTCTGGCTAACAAAGTTTGCAGATGACTGCAAACTGGGAGCCATTATTGAATCCCCAAATGATGTGGATACTCTACAAAAGGGCCTTACAGAAACAGATGCTTGGTGCCAGAGCCATGGGCTTAAGCTCAATGCCAAGAAATGTATTGTTATCCCTTTGGGAAAAACATGTATCCATGAATTACCATATAGGTGGCAGTACACTAAACACAGAAAGTGTGATAAGAGACTTAGGGACACAGGTGGATAGTGGTCTCACCTTCGATAACCACATCACCACAACAGTCAGGAAATCCTTCTATGTGGCACACCTCATCACGAAGGGCTTTTCATCCAGAAAAAGGAGGTCATTGTCCCACTGTACTCATCCCTCATTAGACCCATTATAGAATACAACGCCCCATTTGGTATGTACCTCTCAAGACATCTGCAACAACTGGAAAGGCCTCAGAAATACCTCACTAAAAGAATCACAGGCCTAAAGCAGATGCCCTATGCTGACCACCTTAAAAAACTCCAGCTATACTCTGTTGCATATCGTCTACTCAGAGGCGATCTCTGCTTAACATACAAGGCCATGTCAAACCCAGAGCTGTTGGACATGCTACACTTAAAGAAATCCCAATCCCTCAGAGCTACACGCTCCAGGGATCTAAACCTTGTCATCACAATAAACAAAACATGCTGGAGGGATAGGTTCCTGACCCAGAGACTCCCCAGACTCTGGAATAGATTGCCCATACATGTCAAGCAGAGTGCTTCTTTGGACCTCTTCAAGAGGAACCTTGACGATTGGATGGGAGAAAGGAAATTCACCCCAGGGATCACGTCAGTCGCCCTGCTAGATAGGGGTCCAGGAAAGTAAATAATGTGGGAAGAAATAGCCAGGGAATTGTTATGGCTAGGCTTGTATAGGCCCTAGGGCTGATAGCCTAGTACCAACCTATAAACCTATGAACCTATGAACTTCCATTAATGGTGAATTACCAAATCAACAAGATAAACAATATATATTGGAATCTGCCTATAAAACTACTTCTTCCATTATCTGGAGACTTTTTACTTGGAAATTTTTACATAGATCCTTTTATACACCTTTGATGATGAATAAAATAAATAATAAAGACAATCTATGTAAAAGATGTAATGTAGAAATTAATGCTGATTGGGCACATATGTTTTATGACTGTATAAAATTGAAAGAATATTGGAGGTCAATCAATGATTTTTTGCAGGCTCTTTTTACAGATAATTTTATTATTTCTAAATCTCTTATATTATTCAACACTCCTGTACCTCAAAGTGTTAAAAAGGTTAAGCTTCCCTTGTTATGGTCTATTCTAGCAGTGGCTAGAAAAATAATAACCAGAAATTGGATTTCAGATACACCTCCTTCATTTAATAAATTTAAAAATGTTATGACTGTAGTGTGCCATATGGAATTGATGACAATAAAATCAAGAACTACTAGAAAAACATCTTATTATATTATATGGGATACTTTACAAAATTTGTTAAAAAAATCTTAACTTCAATAACATGGTATTTTAGTTTAATTAATTGATTTGATTGTAGTGGATGTCTTTGTAAATACTTTGGTTATTTTATTGAATGTTATAACCATTTCTATTTCAATTACTTGTATAAAATTGTTATGATATTTATTTTGTATGTTAAAAACAATAAACTTGTTTTAAAAAAAGAAATAATTACCGTTTCAGACTTCTAAGTTTTAGTAAACAACCAGTATTACAAAAGTCATTCAAACCTGGAAAAGAAAATGCATTTAAACAAATTTGCCATGCAAGTTCACGTTCCTCTAAAAGTAAGTTAAAGGGACCCCCTCTCATATCTAAAATTATTCACATGTATTGAATTATATACATATTTTTATTCACTATAAGTGAGTTTTAAACTTCAGCAATTGACAGACAGGAATTTTAGAATTTAGTAGTATAAGTAGTTTTAATGCACTTGTGAAGTTGATTTAACTGTAATATATTTTTAAAAAAAGTGATTCTCGATTTATACATCATGTGACTGTATTAATTACTTAAATAATACTGTTGGGAAATGTGTGTTTATTTCTGAAGAAGTTGCTACATTTGGGCAACAAGAAACGCTTAAAATTAAACACATTTTGTGTATTTTCGTTACAGCTTGTGGGCTTTTTAGTCTCTGGGTTATTAACTGCCAATTTTGAGCAAAAAGTGCTAATTTTCCCCCTAAGGGTGCTGCCAAAGGATAAGTGCTTGCTGTAGGCAGAGGGAAGTCACTGAGACTGTTTTCTGTAGGTTTCAGCTTTATCTCCTCCAGATTTGGTGGTAGAAGCGCCCCATTCCTTTGACCTGTATGAATCTTGCGCCTGGTATCTGGAACACTTAGATCATCTGGAATTGCCCCTTTGAGCTCTGTCTGACACAGGAAAGGACCAATTTTTTGTAGGCCAGTGTCTACTGAATCTTGGTGGCTGCACTTGTAAGAAGTCTTTAACAGTTTGCATAGACTTAGCTTTGTCTTCCATTTTCTTTAAAACCTCTTCTGCCTTAATACCAAACAGAGTATCATGCTGTAAAGGTGTATCTAGAAATTTAGCTTTAAAATGATCAGGCAAATTTTGTTCCTTTAGCCGGGCATGCCTCCTAATCACAGATCCAGTAACTGCAGCCCTGCAGGAGGCCTCTAAGGAGTCAAAACCACATTGCAAAGTATGCTTTCCAACCTGTTCAGCTGCATGCAATAATTCCTGCAATTCTTTATTTTCTGCACATTCAGAAATCAACATCATTTTCTGTTTCAGCAATCCCATAACATGTTTAATACTCAAGCATATGAAATTGACAGTTTAAGGCCCTGATTACCAAGGTTGCAGATGTATAAACCTTTTTTCCCCCATCTGTCTAGTGCCCTTGAATCTCTGTCAGAGGGGGTACGATTTTTTGCTGTTGAGGCCTTAACTCCCTTTGGACCCTGTGAAATAGTTTCAGGATCACTAGCAGGGTTTCTAAATAAAAAAATTATGTGAGTCAGGGACCCTGTAATATCTGTCAGGCTTACTGGGTGCCGGAGGTAAGGAGTCAGGGTTCAAGCTTGACTCCGAAAACACATCATCCACCATGTCTAAAACAGGGGGAATGGCTAAAGGCTGTGCTGAGGGAGAAGAAGGAAATCCCTGAGCCTCTTTTTTGATTCTGAGAAATCTTGACTCTCCCAGTGAAAATGCTCCCTCAAAGTATGCAAGGTTTCTCCAAATGAATAATCTTCAGGAGGAGATGCAGATGGTATAGACTCCTCTGCATCAGAATCCTCATAGGGAGGTATAGATAATTCCTGATCAGAAGATTAATCAGAAGAAATAGAAACCTGATCTGAAGATTCATAATCAGTGTCTTGCCTAGGCCTCTTATCTGTTTTTTAGGCACAGAGGCCTGTGCACGTGGCTCATGCGTCAGTTTTTTAGTTTTAGAAGTTGCTTTTGTCTTTAGTTTTGCAGCTGTCGTCAGTTTGATATACAAATGTTGAGGTCTGAATACCCCCTCAGAAGCCGGTGCCTGCTCAGCGGCTCCGGACCCATCCGAGGGAGATACATCCATCGGTCCAATACCTTGAGTATCTTGCAGCATTTTGGACTCCACATGGGTGTCAGTAGAGGCCTGCAACTCGAAAGTAGTGGGTATCGGGGCTGTGAAAGCGCCTCACTGAGTACTGGTAAACCAGCAACTGGCTTAGGAGAAGCTTTGTTGTCGGTTTTGGATCTCAACTGCCTTTCTCTGTCCTTTTCTTTGTGTTTTTTATGTACTCCGGTAGTCAGATTGCTATCCAACAACATTTCTGGGTCAGTAAATCTGTTTCCAAAATACTTTGAGGTAAAAATATACCGACGCTTAATAGTGTGTTGGTTAAATCTAGCACAAAACCGACAGCCAGGCACGTTGTGACCAGGGCCTAGGCAAGGAATACAGTATAAATGGAAATCCTTATGAGGTATTTGCTTCCCACAAGTAATACAGTTATTAACTTTTTCTGACATCGGAATGGAGCAAGAAAAAAGTTTCCCCAATGGGGTACTTAGCTTTATTGAAGACTTCGGTTCTGAAACTCAAACTCGAATATTTCAGTAGTCGACCAACCAGCACTTGCGAAATGCTTCTGCTTCGGGCACCGCTCGGCATGAAAGACTAAAGAAAATGGCGTCGGCTGCATGTTTTATACCCCTGACGACCTGACGTAATGGAAGAGGAGACAGCAACTGACACAGGACCCAAGACTTTGGAATTCAGGCCGACTGAGGGCAACCTGCCAGCAGATTACCCAAATGTAATGACTGCAACAGTGAAACACGAAGAACATCGGGCTCATCTCCAGCAATCACACAAGACAGAGTCCTAAAAGTGCTATCAAAAACTAAAATACCGCATCAGTGGGTCCTGACAATATCACTGGATGCATCTTAAATAGCATTCAGCACAGTTTAGCCACATTCCTAACAAACCTCAGCCTCCATACAGGTTTTGTGTCAAGCAAATGGAAAACAGCTACAGTCATTCTCCTGAATAAGGGAAGACATTCCATGGACCCAGGTGATTACAGACCCATAAGTCTGACTAGCCTCATATGCAAAGCCAAGGAAAGACTTATGTCACTAATCAAACAGGGGGCATACCTCTTTTTGGATTTGTCAAGTTCAGGTCATGCTTGTTCAACCTGGTGGAATTTTTTGAAAAGGTCACTAAACAATGGGTGAACACAAAATGTCACATATCACATAGCTTGACCTGGCCAAAACGTCTGACACAATTCCCCACTCACGCATAGCAGAAAAGCATAATAAACTGGGAATAACCCCCTATTTCACCCAAAGTACTGTTAACTGGCTTCATACCTCTCAAACCTCTTAATGCAAAAAATCTGGACAAAGCCTAAAATAAATGGGGGGATAAATGCCGAAAAACAGGGACAGATTTTAAATACTGCCGTTATAAGCTTAGAAAGCTGCTAGAATAACAGGATTTGGGTTGGCAAGCATTTTTTGAAAAATATTATGTCAAAAACTCAAATGTATGTCATTATTCAGTGACTTCAATCCTCAATGACTTGCAGGAAACCACAAATTTTAAGAGGAACATACCAAATATATGAGGCAAAAATATGGAAAGTTGAGAGGTATAGATGGCTCACAGATAGGATACAGGAAAACAAAGTAGGAGAAGTTAAGTGTTACCTCCACAAAGAGACCAGTCACCAATGGAGTTCCCCAGGGTTCTGTGCTGGGGACTTTCCTATTTACCATCTACTTTTCTGAAAAAAAAGTCATTATCAAAGGGCTCAGGCTAACAACATTTGCAGATGACTGCAAGCTAGGAGAAGTCACTGAATGCCCAAAGATTTACCATCTTGCAGGAATATCTGACCCACATAAATAACTTGTGCCAAAATGATGGACTGAAACTAAATGCCAAAAATTGGATTATTGTATCCTTTGGGAAGTCATCTATCTCAGGAAACTGCAACATTAACAATATGACCCTAAGACTTGACCCAGTTGTTCGGGATATGGGAATTTATACAGACAGTGACCTAACTTCTGACCAGCATGTGTCCATTGCTGTAAGAAAATTCTTGCACAGCTTATAAACAAAGGGAATATGTCTAGATCTAGAGACGTAATTTCCCCCTTTACTCAGCCCTCATTAGGCCAGTCATTGGATATAATGCCCTATTTCACATTTAGCTTTCCAGATACATACAACAACTGGAACACCTGCAGAGATATCTTACTAAAAGGATAGAAGGCCTAACCAACATGTCTTACATGGGCAAGCTCAAAGACCTATCCCTATACTTGGTATGCAACAGATTGCTAAGAGATGACCTGTGTCTGGCATACAAGGCCTAAGCTGACCCAGTACAGATGGATTTACTACACATCAGCAAGTCAAATTATGTCAGAAATACTCGGTCTAGGGATGTAAACCTTTTCTGCAACAGAACAGTTTAGAGAGACAGTTACATCTCACAGAGGATACTGCTGCTCTGAAAGAGACTCCCCATCCACATAAAAAAGTTCATCTGTGTTTACATTCAAGTGCAACTTGGATCTGTGGAGAGGAAAAGGTAAATGTTCCCCAGGACTGCCCCTTGTTCTACTAATGGACAGAGCCAGCTCTTAAATGGGTTGTCTCATATTATTTATAGTATGATCCCAGTTACTGTCATTAGGGGAAATATATAGTTATTGACCATGCGATAAGTAAGGCCAATCTCTAACCAAATGGGAGAGGATAATTCAAGCATAAAAAGGGAATTTGCTAGGTTTAAAATGGCCTGTAATGGCAGTTAGCCTAGTACTTGCCTATGAACGTATTATCCTATGAAAATGAAGACTGCTAATTAAGGTGCCCTTAACACATAAATGCATATTTTATATATGGCAGAAAATAATGTTTATCTGTGATGTCATCTGTAGTTAATGCATAAATCATAATTTATCTGAAATCAGAGCAGGGAGGACAGAGGTCACATAAGAAATCTTTGGCATTAATAATATAAAGACATCAACTTGAGGATTAACTATTTCATAGACAGGAAAACAGATCTAAGCAGAACGGCTAGAAGGCAATGGAAATATATTACTGCACACAACAAAAGAACTGCAAAGTATTCTCTACCATCTGAATGTATTCTGCCTCACGAGCAAAATAAGTAAATCAGACAATGTACAAAATGGCAGACCACTTTAGAAGTACATGTTATCCAGTTATCAAGATAAAGCATATTCTCCTCTGGATTTATAAGCTTCAGTAACTGCATTACTGGCAGGTTTCTTGGGAAAAGCAACAAATATTATGCCAAATAATCATTGTTGTCAAGGAAATAAAAAGCCTTTTCAAAATGATACGTACACTAAGTAAAAGAATCATTGCTAACATCATAGATAGTACAGGAACAAATGTCTGTGTGTGCGTGTTTCTCAGAGTAACGAAACTAGGATGCACTTGCTCAGTACAAAAACACTCTCTTTTGTTCTATAGTTTCAGTCAGGTGCTCTGAATTATGTCATTAACATGTATGTGTTTAGTTAGTTGCCATTTGCTAACCAACCATATCTCTTAACTGACTAGAGCACGAAATACGGACAAAGCAAAAAAAGAATGGGGAGGAAAAGGCCCAAAAATAGAGACATACTTTAAATATTGCTCTTATAAACTTAGAGAGTTGCTAGATAAGCATTTTTTGTATTAGCATTCATTTTCTGAAGGATATAATGTCTGAAAGTGAAATGACTGCTATAAATTAGTGGCTTCAATCCTTGATGATTTGCCAGAAACATAAACATTGTATAGGAACATGTCAAATATATGCAGCAAAAAATCTAGACATTCTATGAAAATCTGGAAAGTTAAGAGGCATGTGGCAGGCTAGAGTGCTAATACACATGGACCATTTTCAAGCTCAGCCAGAAGGAAAATACAATGAAAACTAGCAGAATGAAGCATAGACTAATACACATAAAATAAGGGTAAGATTACATCAAGTTTAAATATTTTCTGAAAAATATTCTGTAGGTTTAAATGACTGTCAGTTTTGATACTGCGGACCCCTCACTGGTGAGATCAGATCATAAACTAATCTCACTGGAGGTCCTCATCCCGCCGCCACCTGAGATAATAAAGACCACAGTGAAGAACTTCTCAAAAGCCGACTTCACACTTCTAAAGACTAGTGTGGTCTCTTTTAAGGCCCCCGAGCCGGCGGTAAACATTACTCAAGCCGCTGAATCACTTACAAATGCCTTCTACCAGCACCTACAGGACTGCATGGATCAGGCAATCCCAAACAAAACAAAGACTCTTTGTACCAAAGGCAAGCGTCCAGTCTGGTGGACCCCAGCCATAAACAAGCTCTACAACAAAAGGAGGAAGCTACTACAAGATAGAGCAAAATCCTTAAAAGGTAAGACACCTTTGATCATGATAAGCAAAAAACTAAGAGCTCTCATAAAATCATCCAAGGCAAATTTTGAGAGAAAAATCGCTAAGGACTCAAAAGACAATCATAAGGCCTTCTTTAGCTATGTTAGAAACCTGGGAGGAAACTCCCAGATATGCTCAGAATTAGTTCAAAATGATGTGAAAATTACTGAACCTACAGACATTGCCAATATACTGGCTGACAAGTTCAGTGCAAACTTCTCCCTCCCCCAAAAAGGAGAGATATCTATACCAGAGGATTGTAGCCCCCCAAACATCTCTAACGCCCAGGTGAGAACTGCTCTCTCTAAGGCGAAAAACACAGCATCCATGGGACCGGATGGTGTCCCCGGCTGTGTGCTCCATGAACTCAATGAGGAATTAAACCCACAGTTAGGACAGCTGTTTAATCTCAGCCTCACCTCAGGATATGTACCCAAGGAATGGCGCACGGCAACTGTGGTCCCACTTCACAAAGGCGGTGCCTCCACCAACCCTGGTAATTACCGTCCCATCAGCTTGACAAGCCTGATCTGCAAAGCCATGGAGAGGATCATAATGGAACTCATAAATAAAGACATAGGAAACTTGCAGACTTTGGATCCAACCCAGTTTGGCTTTGTCAAAGGCAGATCATGCCTTTTAAACTTGGTTGACTTTTTCGAAACAGTCACCAAGGCCATTGATGAGGGAAAGGCAGTCCATACAGCCTACCTCGACCTGGCAAAGGCTTTCGACACAATACCCACTCAGGTATCATTGAAAAACTCATCAGCTTAAATGTAAACCCATACATCACAAGATGGGTTGCAAACTGGCTAAGTGACAGAACCCACAGGGTCAGAGTTGCTGGTGCCATGTCAGACTCAAAGCCTGTCACAAGTGGTGTCCCACAGGGCTCAGTCCTGGGCCCACTCTTGTTCGGCATCTACTTTTCTGAAGTATAAGCAAACACAGGAGGGTTATGGCTGACAAAGTTTGCAGATGACTGCAAACTGGGCGCCATAGTCGAAAACACATCTGATACAGATATCCTTCAGAAGGGTCTCACAGAAACGGATAACTGGTGCCAGAGCCATGGCCTAAAGTTAAACACCAAGAAATGCATAGTCATACCCTTCGGGAAAAACAAGGTTACCCCTAGCTACCATATAGATGGCAATCCACTGAGCACAGAAGAAGATATCAGGGATCTAGGGACCCAGGTTGACAGTAACCTTTCATTTGACACTCACGTTGCTAAAGTAGTTAGGAAGACCTTCTACATTGCCCACCTGGTCATGAAGGGATTCACATCTAGATCAAGGGAGGTCATCGTCCCCCTGTACTCATTACTCATCAGACCAATGATTGAGTACAATGCCCCATTCAGAATGTATCTGACCAGACACCTGCAGCAGCTGGAAAGGCCCCAAAAGTTCCTCACCAAAAGGATAAAGGGACTCAAAAATATGTCTTATGCTGCCCGACTGAAAGAACTCCAGCTCTATTCAGTCGCTTAACGCTTGCTCAGAGGTGACCTTTGCCTGACATACAAGGCCATGTCAAACCCAGATTTGATGAACATGCTTCACCTCAAAAAATCTAGATCCCTCAGAACTACAAGGGCGGGAGACTTAAACCTTGACACGGTTATTAATAGGACGTGCTGGAGGGACAGATTCATCACCCAGAGACTCCCTATGCTGTGGAACAAAATCCCGGTACATGTGAGGCAGAGCACCTCGCTGGCCGTGTTCAAGAGAAATCTTGACCAATGGATGGGAGATCACAGATATACCCCAGGGATTACCTCAGTGTCACTGCTTGACAGAGGCACAGGAAAATAATGGGTATAGTTTTCTTCAAACTAAAGGGGTGGCGAAAGCCACAAAAACTCTGGGCTAGGCTTATAAATGCCCTTGGGCAGATAGCCTAGTATGAACCTATGAACCTATGAACCTATGGACATATTACTTACTAAAGAATATGCAAAAATGAAGGTATTTGTATAGATAGTAGTCCAGAATGTTCCCCTGCAAGTACAGCAGTGAACGACTTAAGGAGACAGTAATCCAAAGACAAAATATCCAGCACCAAGGTGTAAAAAAGTGTAACTTTTATTATAAAGTTATCACAAACAGACCGGTTTCAGTATTAGTTTCAAGCCTCCCTCAGTGTAACCATAGAAATAACAAGACGTTCTTTATATACACACACCCATATAGAAACAGGAACATCATTGGCTGTTCACAACAATTCATTTAATCCTGGAGGAATTAAATCCCCCAACTTAATTATCCATCTTTTTTCTTTATTGTTTGATATGCTGTGCCAGCCACTCTTATTTGTTCTGTCTCCCTTAATAATGTCAATGACCGTAAAAGTAAAAGTTGCAGAGGGATGTTTGACAACATGCTTATATAACACATTTGTCTGCTTTTTAAGTTTGATGTCACTCATGTGTTTACTGATCCTAAATTTAACAGGCCTGGATGTTTGGCCCACATAGAAAGCCGAGCATGTACAAGTGGCAAGGTATATAACCCAATCCGATGAACAGTTAGCAAAAGTTTTATATCATATACTTGACTGGTATTGAGACTGCTAAAGGTTTTTGTTTTGTTAAATCTATTGCAATGAACACAATGACCACAACTAAAACATCTCTGCAGTGTATCCCCCAAAAGTGTAGATTGTTGAGATGGAACAGCTACCTAGGTACCCACCTTATAATGATTAAAGTGGGACGCCAGGGTCCTACCTCTCCTGAAGCCAAATTGGCACCTGTCATCAATCAGAGTCCTAATTTTCTCATCGGCCAACAAGATGTTCCAATTTTCCTGTATCACCTCACAAAAAATACTGGTGTTACGTCCATATGTAGTGATCATTCTGATAGGGGCTGACTAATTTTTGGATTTATGTTGATATTGTAACAGTTCCTGTCTGGCCATACCACAAACCTCCCTGCAAGCCATAGTGATTACCCCAGGTTTGTATCCACGTTCCTTAAACATCCTGACCATGTGAGCTTTATTATAACTATGTTTGTCACTACCAGAACAAATGCGCTTCACTCTCATGAATTGACTGGTCGCATGTAAAAGTGAGTTATATTCAGGGAATTTACGAAACACCTGTGTGTCCAAAGTACCATCCATATTCTTGGTAACTAGGGCATCCAAAAAGGAAATGTGATTAAGATCTTGTGTACAGGTGAACTTATTACCCCATTTATTCCCATTGAGGTAGTCAACAAATTCCCATAAATACTCCAAATCAGCCTTCCATATGAGCCAACAGTCATCTAAATGTCGGTGCCAGATGTCCATTTCTGGCAAATACATATTGTGTAGGGGATCATATATAAGGTGTTCTTCTATATAAGCCATAAATAAATTGGTGTAAATGGGGGTGAAGGATGCCCCCATCGCCATCCCCTTAGTTTGCAGGAAGCATTTGTCCTGGTAGTAAAAAACATTTTTAGTCAAGACATGTTCCGTCATGAGTATTAACAAAGTATTGAATCCTGGGGGATATAATTCGGCAACTCCCAACCAATACTCAATGGCCAAAAGACCAGCCCAATGGGGAATATTGGTATATAGGGAGGCCACATCTAGTGTACAAAGGAACCAATGTGATTCTACCTGGGCATCAGATAGTATTTGTAAAAATTCAGTGGTATCACGTATTCTAGATCTCACTAGAGGCAGCAGAGGTTTCAAGTACTGAGTCAAAAAAACAGCCAGTGGTTCAGTCAGTGATCCCCTACCAGAAAAAATTGGTCTACCCAGAGGGTTGGTTAAAGATTTGTGAATTTTAGGTAACAGATAAAAGTGTTGCTTTTTGGGATCTTTTATCATGAAATGTTTTGCAGTGTTGTTTTAATATAACCTCTTCATCCACAGCATTTTGCATGAAATCATCTATCTGGTGTTTAAATGTATTGCTGGGGTCCAATGGCATAGACATATAATATAAATGGTTGTTGAGTTGTCGTAAAGCCTCATTACTATATGTATCAAAGTCCATGACCACAGTGGCTCCCCCCTTGTCTGCAGTTACAATGACTATGTTGGTATTAAACTTAAGTTCCATCAGTGCCCTTTGTTGAATCTTTGAGAGGTCATGAGGTTTGTTCTGTATTTCACCATGATAAGTATGCAGATCTTTAAGAGCATTATGTGAAAATAATTGTACCACAGGATGCATGGATGGCATGAAATTCAATCTTTGAAAATGAAATGCCTGTTCAACAGAACAAGAATCATTATTTTTATCAAAAAATAGTTTTAAATTCAATGTTCTAACAAAAGAATATAAATCTGACACAAAATCATATTCAGGAAATAAGAGACGCATTTAAACAAGACAGTGTACCTATGTATCACAGTCTTAATAAAGATGAGACTGAAGCTTTATTGCAATTGAAAGGTCTGTCTATTATAGAAATCAGACAAGCTGATAAAGGTGGGGGAGTTGTGATGGACAAGTCACTATATGTACAACAGATGATGTAACTATTAGGGGATACGAACACCTATCTCCCTATCTTGAATAGTGAAGTTAAAGCTATTATAGATAGAGTGTCATTCTATATATTTGATTTGCTTATGTCCAAGCACATTTCAGAGGAACTTTTTAACTATTTCCATGTTGAGCATCTTACCATACCTATGATTTATGGACTGCCTAAGGTCCACAAGAATATGAACTACCCATCGATGAGACTTATTGTCTCGAGTGGAGGTTGGGCTACTGAAAGTCTCTCTATCTATGTTGAAAAATGTTTACATCCTGTATTGGAGAATTGTGATACTGTTTTAAAGGATACAAACGTTTTCCTTAAACTACTTTATGATAAGGTAAACATTACTGAAAGAGAGTTTATTTTTGTTACCATATACATCGTCTCATTATTTACTGTCATACCTAATGACTGGGGTATAGAAAGGATAAGAAACTTGCTTAATGGTAAGAAAATGTACAGCATGGCCAAAAATGAATTGATATGTTGTTTGTTGGAAATCATTCCTGAGAACAATGTTTTTATCTTTGATGGAAATTTTTACCTTCAATAGGTTGGCATAGCTATGTGCACAGCTTGTGCGAACAGCTACGCCAACCTAACACTGTCCTCATGGGAAAAGGAATTATTCCTGGAACAGAGCAATTTCTCCAATGACATCTTATGGTACACTCGCTTTGTTGATGATGTTTTTCTGCTTTGGGGAGGGAATGTAGATAGCCTGGAGACATTTGTTCAATTCTTACAAGGTTCAACTGACTTTTTAAGATTCACTTATCATTATTCAAAGCAGACGATAGAATTCCTAGATGTGAAGATTCATAAGACAATGTTAAAGGAAATGGTAACTAGTCTTTACAGGAAACCTTGTCACAAAAACAGCATTTTACATAAGAGTAGCATGCACCCCACACATGTCTGTAAAAATGTCCTTAAGGGACAATGCATGCGTATGAGCAGGCTAAATAATATACAAGAAGGCTTAGAGGAAGCTGTGATCTTATTGAAGGATGAATTTAAACAGAGAGGATATAACATCAAAGAGATAGATAAAAGTATTGAGGAAATGTGCAATGGACGTAGCTCTAGAGATAATCGCTATGTTTCAAACAATAGTAACCAGGAAACACGAGCTACTGAGAAACATAATAACAAAGTTAGACTTCCGTTGACCTATTTCAGCGACTCAAAGAGGTTTTGTGAGAACTTTGAGAAAAACTGGAATATTTTGAGATCTATCGATGAATTGGAGGGACATATAGATAATAAACCTAGTTTCTCTTTTAAGAATAAGAAATCGTTAAAAAGACAACTTTGTTATAAGACATCTTTTAACAGTTATGGGAAGGGGCAACTATCACAAAGAGCTGGTACATTTCCATGTAGGAGATGCACAGCATGTAACTTTTTATATAGTAAATCTTCTTTCCATCACTCAGTTTCTGGCTTTAATATCAATATTGATTTCTAAGCAGATTGCAGGACCCAGTTTCTAGAGTATTTCTGCTTCTGCAAAAATTGTTATGCTTTTTATATGGGGAAAACCACCAGGATGCTCAACGAACGCATACAGGAACATATTAGAGACATAGCAAAATTAAAAGAAACTAGTGCTCTACCTCAACATGTCCAGTCTAATGGCTCAGAACAAGTTTTTAATTTTATGGCACTTGAATTAGTTGAACCCAATATCCGTGGGGGAGACATCAACAATAGAGTAGAAGAAGTCGAACAAAAATGGATATTACTATTAAAGGCAGATAGATTTACAGGTCTTAATAGTGCATTATCATTTAAACCATTTTTAAAAGCAAGACCTTTGAGGCATTGATGGAATGTTATTAAGTCATCCAAATGTAATAAGTACCAAATGTATAAATATCATATCTTTAAGAAATATATATATATATATATATTCAATTATTTATTTACTATAAAAGGAGTCACTAAAGTTTGATATTTGAAGTATGTATAAATAAATGCTTAGTTATTTATTGTATTATACACTTTATATTAATACCCTGTTTCGTTTAGTTTTTTAATGTGACGTACAATTTATACTTGAACATATTGTATGCATCTGTACTTAGTTAATAGAGCTTAATTAATGATGTCATTGATGAGCAGCTTCCTGACTGGATACGCAGTATTTGAAATTTCAGAGTTTGTGTGGTTTTACTAGAGTCTGATGAAGCGCTTACTTTCAATAAATCTTTTATTATTTTTGTTTTAAACAGCCATGGTCAGTTCGCTTTTTCTATTCATTTTACTTGGATGCTCTGAGGTGAAAACCGAGCGTTTACCCAGCTTGGATACTTTTTTCTTAAAGGTTAGTGGTATGGCCAGACAGGAACTGTTACAATATCAACATAAATCCACAAATGAGTCAACCCCTATCAGAATGATCACTACATATGGACGTAACACCAGTATTATTTGTGAGGTGGTACAGGAAAATTGGAACATCTTGTTGGCTGATGAGAAAATTAGGGCTCTGATTGATGACCGGTGCCGATTTGGCTTCAGGAGAGTTAGGACACTGGCATCCCACTTTAATCATTATAAGGTGGGTACCCAGGTAGCTGTTCCATCTCAGCAATCTACACTTTCGGGGGATACACTGCAGGGATGTTTTAGTTGTGGTCATTGTGTTCATTGCAATAGATTTAACCAAACAAAAACCTTTAGCAGTTGCAATACCAGTCAAGTATATGATATAAAGTTTTTTGCCAACTGTTCATCGGATTGGGTTATATACCTTGCCACTTGTACATGCTCGGCTTTCTATGTGGCCAAACATCCAGGCCCATTAAATTTAGGATCAGTAAACACATGAGTGACATCAAACTTAAAAAGCAGACAAATGCATTATATAAGCATGTTGTCAAACATCCCTCTGCAACTTTTACTTTTACGGTCATTGACATTATTAATGGAGACAGAACAAATACGAGTGGCTGGCACAACATGTTGAACAATAAAGAAAAAAAATGGATAATTAAGTTGGGGGGGTTTAATTCCTCCAGGATTAAATGAATTGTTATGAACAGCCAATGATTTTCCTGTTTCTATATGAGTGCGTGTGTATAGGGAGTGTCTTGTTATTTCTATGGTTACACTGAGGAAGGCTTCAAACTAATGCCAAAACCGGTCTGTTTGTGATAACTTTATAATAAAAGTTATACTTTGGTGCTGGCTATTTTGTCTTTGGATTTGTACAGATGATACTAAGGATATATGTTGGCAAGTAAAAGGGCAGAAAGGAAAGTAGAGAGCTAAGGAATACCAAATCATCTTTAGGAGGCAGCCTTTACTAAACCCAGTATAATGTGTTAAGAATCTTTAAACTCACACTACTACTTAATGTTTTCATAACAATTACAGAATTTAGGACAGTAGCGCACTTTAACCAGTGTATTTCAAATCCATGCTTGGTTACTTATGATAAGGTGAACAGCAAGTTAAAAATTAATTTATAGGCTCGGAAAACATACCTGGAAACTATTTTCACCTAAAAATGTCATTGCTGGCTAATCAGAACAAAATTACAAATTCCCAGCTTCTGACATGACATTTATTTTTTTTTGCTACAGCTATAATATATTTGTCTTGTTATAGCATAAGCAGCTAAGGAAAATTGAATGTTACTTCTCTTAGAAGATATGCGACTGGAGATCAATAACACATTGAGGTACACTACAAAATAAACACTGAGAGTTACATCTCCATTATAAAGTCACTAGTCCAATCCACAGCATATTAAACCAGTTAGTTAGTTAGTTAGTTAGTTAGTTAGTTAGTTAGTTAGTTAGTTAGTTTTCTTTACTGACTTGGAAAAGTATGACTTTGTAAAATCCATTTTCAGCAGAGGCCCTGGGAGAAAAGTTCCACACATAATGCATATTTATAATTTCAGGGTAAAAATGTGTACATAAGCTTATTTTTATGATTTTTAAATATTTATTACATGAACAAAGCATTTTAACACAAAACAAGAGAAATTAACATAAATTGGCTAATTATTGAATAAAAAAATAAAATACAATAAAAGTTAATGCATTTATACTAGTTCTAAACTATCCCAGTACTAGAACTGTTACATCAGACTTTTTGTACCATTTTATGGATTTCTCAAGCATTGCTGCTTCCTTTTACCTTTTGGGTCCTTTGGCATATTATAAACTGCAATCTACAGTAGAATATTCTGTTTACTATATAAAATATTTACTATAGTGAATAGCTAGGCATGGATTATTCTAGTAATTTTACTGTAGTGTATGGAATGCTGTGATTATGCAATGAAACTGGGGAAAGGATAGGCTTGTTTATGAACATTTTTGACATCCAAAAATTATATAACAAGCTTTTATGAATAGCTCTCACCACTACATCTTTACTATAGCTCAGCTGCCACCAGGGAAGAGTAGGGGAAAGTTATTAAACACTTCATTCACAAAAAGAAAACATCTGAATGAAGTGTTTCATGGTGTTCTGCAACTCCCCTCAGGTGGCTATTCCCTGTGTGGCAACAGTAAGCGTGTTTCAGCTTTTACAGCTATAAATATTTAATGCTGCTACATTTTTTCTAACTATTGCAGTATATGGAAGCAAGTAAATCTCCATGGACTGCAAAAAACTATGATAGAGCTTGTCCGATCATAACCCAGGTTGTTATGTGTTCTCAGATTCATCTCTCAAGCTTCATTCTCTAGGTGAATTTCTTATGAGTACAGCACATAACAAATTGGTTATGATTGGATATCATATCATAATTCTCTATTGTTTTGCATTTACAGTTATATTTAGGGGACTGCAAGTACAGTATAAGCACTCTCATGCCTTTACACTGTGCCTGACAAATGAATATGAAAACAAGCTTTCTATTATTATGTCATTGTTGCAACAGTGTCACAACAAGCAGATACCCGAGTAATTATAACATATTATGATAAGTAAAACAGTTTTTACATAAAAACTGTATACAACTACATAATACTGTAAATATCGCCCATATATTCAATATTTTCTGTCTTTGCCGAAAGAGAAATTGTTCTGAGAATATTTATATAACTTGAAAAATGATGATACACACAGTAGAAAGAGACTGAACAGAATCTACACTCTTGTTTTCACGTGTTGTCTATTAATGCATCCATTCTTTAGAGATCATGCCACTTTCTAATCCTAAAACGAGTTTATAGTAAATGCATGCTATCCCTCATTTATAGATACAGAGATCTGACTACAGTTCTGTGTTGAAGTGTCAGACGCCCACACTCATTTTGCTCCAGTAAACAATGATTACACTAAGTAAGGTCAACCAGTCAATATAAATGATAATGCAATGTCAAGCTACATTGTCTGCTTTAAGAAAAATGGGTGCCCTAATGTTTTCATGAACTTGAGAAAGACAGTTGGCTCAAATGACAGATTGCCATGCAGGCTTTGCAAAAGTCACAGAACATCTTTACTTTCTGCTTTAGCTCTTGTAGTTGCCGAAGCGCAGTAAACTGTTTTAATAGTGCAATGAGGATTTGTTAAGTTTTAGCTCTGTATAAGCATGCTAAATCATTTTATTGTGCAATTTGTCAGAATGTCAGGGAATAACACCTTTTCAGATGAATTCGTCAAGAGTTCTGTGAATTTCCAAATTAAAAAGCAGAGAAGGAGTAAACAGAGCAAAACCCTACATGAAAGGTGTACAGCTCTTTTCATGTGTCATTATACATTTGTTTGTTTGGATTCTTTTTTCTTCCTCAGATAAAAACATTAAAATAATGAATACTGTTTCAACTGAAGATTAGAGGAATGATGCATTTTTACTATTATTTATGTCTCATGTTTCTCCCCTCAAAAAATTCCATCCAAACTGTTTTTTTTTAAATAATTTTTCCAAGACATAGCTGATGAACTGCTTAACATAGTACATCTTTCAGACTAAATGTTGTTAGCAGCCGAAGGTTTTTAAATGGAAGTGTAACCTCTAAATGTCACTGATCAGTTAGATTGCATAATGTTGTTGATGTCTACAATGTAGCAAATCAGGTGCAGTCTAACACATAGTAGAATAAGGATACAAATACACTCTCATTAAACTCATTAAAACGTTTTCTTACTGTTATTCTTACTTGCATGCAATTATTTTATTTTTCCTGTTCGAGTCTCAGCTAGAGCATCTTCTGTGTGGAGACATGCGTGAATGGGCGTACCTTCGTTGAAGGTTGTGCGTCAGGGCTGGTAACTCGTCACCGCAAAAATCTACTGCCAATCATTAGCGGACCGGAGTTCCGCTGTGGCGACCCCTAACTGGGAAAAGCCGAAAGACACATTATTTATTTAGCATTATGACCAGATGTGTGGTTTATAACTGGTACCTTTATGACGCTGACACACAATTTCACCGCATGCATTTAGCAGGTGTTAATTAAGTTCTGTGTTTAAGGAAATAAGGTGTGCTGTAAGGATATACATAACTATTCAACAACAGGTGTACAAGTTGTGCTTATTTATTTTTGTAAAGGGGTAGTGGACTGATCAAGATCTAAACTATTTTAGCCACAGCCTGGTTTAAAACAGCAGTATATAAAGATGCACACAGAAATAGGCTAACATTAGTCAGTTACGTTACTCTAAGGGTAAGATGTTAATGTAAGTAAGCACAGGTCAATAATAATATAACATTTCCGAAAACTATAACAGTATATAAATTAACACAAGCATAATGAACATATATAAACAATAAAAACTTCACAATGTAAAGCAGAAATCATATGCACATAAGATGCCCACCAGAGATGTGAAACAACACTAAGACAGGTAAGCAAGCTGCTAGATGGGTTTTAGGAAGCACTGTAGGGATGGTTAATTAAAGTTGAAAAGAATATGGCAAAAGAAAAGACGTGCATATACAGTATTCAGTTGTAAAAAAGTTAGAGCTGTTAATCAGTGAAGTATATCAGTGAATAAAATGAAAGTCAGTGTGTGAGCAGCAGCACTTATGTTACAGAGCTGTTTTGGAAACAAGAACATTTAACTCTGCTAGATGGGATAAAAGCTTTTTTTGCTGAAAAGGAGCAAGAGCTATTGGCTGAGTAAAGGTTA
Source organism: Protopterus annectens (assembly GCF_019279795.1). NCBI lineage: Eukaryota > Metazoa > Chordata > Ceratodontiformes > Protopteridae > Protopterus > Protopterus annectens. Next base: position 372,712,439 of record NC_056729.1, on the reverse strand, counting down.
TCCCAAATGAATAAGAAAAATAGATTTAAAAATGCTGTAGGGTATTAATACATTGTTGAACACTGGAAAACTATTGTGCATTAAAATGTCTTCATGAAACACATAGAGGCAAGTCAGAATGACACAGAGGTAGAGAAGAGTGGAGCTTCAGCAGAAACAAATGGTATGACAACTGAAAGCAAACTGAAAGAACACTTATTAGCCCAAATAATAAACTTCCAAGGATAGCACCATCTTAAGAGTAAAATCCACCTGAAAGCCATGCTGACAAAAGTCATTATGTCAGGTTTTCAGATTGAGTTTGAACATGACATGGCACAACAAAGAGTTCATCCCAGTGAACAAGTCTGATCTATTAATTCCTTTCTATTTTGGGTGAGAGCGTTATTAAAAAATAGATATGAAATAAATGTTAATCACTTTATAAATGTTTTCATGCTGGGCAGTTATCATGCTCTTATTATGCTATTGTCTTGTTTTGAAGTTATTCATAATTGTTTACAAAATCAATACAGAATATTCTGCTTTATTTTTCAGGAATAAATGTCTAAAGGAACTATGAATAACATGCTCTTAACTGATTAATCTCAAAGTGCTGAACACTGCAGTAAATATATCACAAATGCATCTATTTTAGTTTTAAGGATATCTAAAATCAAATATGATAACCACTGATGATGTAACATAAAGGATTATGACTGAGACCTTGATTATAACAAACCTGCCATGTGTTCCAGACATTGATATAAAGAAATTCGCCATAAGACTAGAGTGAAGTGAAGCTCAACAGGTGAATCTTGCTTGACATTAGTGTTGAGAACACATACTATGTCAGTTACGATGTGAAAGACCTGCGCAGGAGTTCATGAATAATCGTGTAGGCTTCACTGCTCATCATGCTTACACAAGTATAAGCAAGCTTTGTATGGCGAGCAACAGCTTAGGAGGTCAGGAAAATGTGCTGTGCAGCATAAGCATATAGCAATCAAAAATGTTGGCCTAAAGGCAAACCTGTTAAGCCACACAACATGAAGAGCTACATAAGGCTAACAGTACAAGTACACAGACAGGGAAAGTGTACTGAGTTTACTGTACACATAAATGGAACATTTTATTTATTTAACATTTGTTGACTGGGAATATCCAACTGGGATAAAGCCCATTTTAAGCAGAGGCCTGGGGAGAAATGCTCCAGACACATGTTTTGAATGTGGGAGGAAAGTGGTGTACCCAGATGAAACCCACGCAAACGCAGGGAGGACAAGTGGACTCCACACAGAAGGCACACCAACTGAAAATCGAACTGGACTGGAGAACCTCTTGCTGGGAGGTGAAAACATTAACCGCTGCACCACTGCACCACCTGATAACATATGAAAACAAGAACAAGTAAGAGGGGATGTAAACCAGCAAGGGCAAAAACAATACATAGATTACCACACAGGAAAAGTGTACTAAAGCAAATGTGCACAGAAATCAATGAGAGGTATATAGAACAATGTAAGAGGGGAGGGTAAATATTCAAATTCTAGTAAGATAATTGATGTGAAGATATTTATTTCACAAAGACAACTTTGTAATAATATAATTTTGCAACATATGTGTCATAATATTTAATGGTGGTCATTCATTTTCTTAAATAATGTCATTGTGTAATGGCAGCATGCTGCTCTTCCAAGTTTTTCCCCCAGTATCCTGGGGCTCTCCTGATGTACTGCTCATGCGTATGGGACTTTTTTTCCATTGGTATATGCTCGATTTACAACGGGCATGCAGGTTGGGCTTTCCAATCAGCATGTTCATTTTTGAATGTTAATGGCCAGTCAATGTATAATATGCAATACACAGTTTGTTAATAAAGGATCAAATAAGTCAAATCACCTTACCTTATGGTGACCATTCTTTTTATATCAATGAAAAAAGAAATATCAGTTATCATGAAATACCGCATTATAAAAAAATAATTAGATGTTCATATTTATGCCAGTACAGCTGCATGAACCAAGTAAGATACAATAATTTAATTCACTTTTTTATAAGCACCTATTCAGACAAACAATTAGCTCAATTAACTTTGAAGAATGTGTGGAAGAGAAGGTGGATAAATGAGTTATGAAGATAAAATAAAATCCTGAAGTATGGAATACAGTAAATATCTATGCAGAACATGACAGAAGATTTCATATTCCTTTTTAAATGCATTTAAACATTATATCATCTGCATGACAACACAATGTCAATGTTGCCGGAATACTTTCCTATAACAATAACCATATTAAGAGCATATTCATATGTAGAGAGATTCTTTTGATAGCAAAGTTTAAAAAGTATATTATATGCCTAACGATCATCCCATATTATAGCTAACTACATCTTAGCTTTTTTGATATGTTACTGTGTAAATAAAGTCTCCATATATACAAGTTTTCTAGTAGTGATAGTTTACAACCATTTTACAGCCTTTAAATTAATTTATTTAGAAAACCTGGCAAATAATTGTGTCTTTCTCATCTTATTATTTTTACTCTCTCTAGGATAGGAAAATGCTGCAAAAGCATGAACTCTAATTAATAGCTTACCATACATATAGCTAAAAGCTGTCACCCGGAAATGGAAAATCAATAAAAATCATTCCAATAGCTACTTTTTAAGCAATTTTACTTACTCTGAAAACTCAGTTATCCAGTAAATGTCTTTCCTAGCTAATAATAATAATAATAATAATAATAATAATAATAATAATAATAATGCAACACATTCTTAAAGTGTTCAGTTTCATATAATCTCCTGCATTTATTACTGTGTGTTAGTAGCCTGATCCCATTGTACTTGTTATTCTGAGCCTCTTATTTTTGATTTATGCTCTTGGGTTCCAAACTAGTTATCTTACATTAAGAAGGTTTGTGGTCTATACACTTATGGCAGGAGAGATTGCTTACACCCTTCTGAGTTGAGATTGCTGGTTGAAGGTTTATTGTGTCTGTTATTTAAAAGCGTCTTTATTGTGGTTTAAGCACTTGGGATCCAAACCAGTTATTTTAGATTAAGAAGGTTTGTGGTCTGCATTCTTGTAGGAGGAGGGAGCAGCCTCAACCCTTCTGAACTGGCAATTGCTGGTGTAAGTCTAATAGTGCCTTTATCTGACTGTTAAGAGGGCTAGCTTGTTTAAAATTTGAATCTCTGTGTCTGAGGCATTTGGTGACGTGTGGCAACCATGTGACTTGAGAAGAAGAGTATTGCTGGTTTCTGCTAAACTCTAAAAAAGCTAAGAGTTTTATTACCATATCCATTGTTTGGGCACTTGTTTTTTGCTGCATTAATTAAGTGTTTCTGTGTTGAATAGCTGAAAATGTTTGACCTTTTTTTACATTATTTAGTCAGAACTGCTTTGATTCCACTTTAGTGGGAGTAGAGGGGATCTGAGTCTATTTTCTGGCCCAGAATTGTGTAAAGGAAAGAAAAGTATGCTGTTTTGGCCATGGGCTTTGTTTGTATTACTTTTTTATTGAATCTCCTCTTGCTATTTAGGCATCGTAGTTGCACAATGCTTGGCTCATAACCTACATGCAAGGCAAAACTTACATTACCACATCAACTGTTTTGGCACTCGTTTTTCACATTATTTTGTCACAGCTGCATTAACTGGATGTTTCTGTGTGGAATATCTGATTTTTTTTTCCTTTTTTTTTTTTACAGCCTTTAGAACTGCATTGATTCCACTTTTGTGAGAGTAGAGGGAACCTGAATCATTTCCTGGCCCAGGATTATGTAAAGGAAAGAAGAGTGTGGTGTTTTTGATTGGCCACAGGGCATTGATTGTGTGTGTTTTCTCCACTGCTATTTATGTGTTGTAGTCGCACAATGCTTAGCTCATAACCTATGAGCAAGCTAAGACTTACATTATCATATCCACTATTTTGGTACTTCTTTTCACATTTTGTAACAGCTGCATTAATCAAGTGTTTCTGTGGTGACTATCTGAATTTTTTGTCCTTTTTTACACTTTTTAGGCAGAACAGCTGCTCTCTGCTCAGTAGCAGGAAGCAATGATCTGTATAGATGCCGATATTTCAAAGTGCAATTCCCCTTTTTAAAGTATGTATCACACAGTACTTTGAAATCAATGTGTTTATATGTATATGTATATATACATATATATATATATCTATATCTATATATATATATATATATATATATATATATATATATATATATATATATATCCTGCCCAAGTGACTCTACAAATGAATGGGCTGCAACAGGGTGTTGGAGGCTTTACATCTACTTTCAGACTTGACCTTTTGACAGATGGCTAACATAGAGCCCAACTATAAAAGGGGGTATTGACATATCTCTCAAATGTCCCCATTTTGAAGGAATGTTTCTACCTTCAGGCCTGATTTACCACCAGCACAGGCTGTACCTATTTTATGAGATATGTCCCTATTTTCAGGCTTCATTTAACGCTTCACACAATTTTCTGAATTCCCCTTTCCCTTATCACACATGATTTCTGAAGCTGTCTAGTACATAGAAAACTAGACTACACGACCACCATACCAGTGGTACCAATAATTTAAAGAATGAAAAAAGACATTTACATTTATTTTGCAGAAGCAAAAATAAATAACTTTGTGAGGTAAAATTTTGCAATACAGTTCATTAAAGTCTACAGATTTTACACTCTGTCCATTTCTCAGTTTGTGTGGGTGTTAAGTGTTTTTTACAAGTGTTGTAGTATTCCAAATTACTAATGGAAGCAGTAAGATGCATGTGCTATTTAGTATTCAAATTTTATGCTAATTAGATACCACGATTTTTGGTTGTATAAACCTACTTTTCAAAGTTCCTTTTTTCCTATTTTCAATATCTGCTGGTTGAAAGATACAGATGTTAGTGGGGAAAATGATATTTTGTGGTTTACTGTATATACTGTTGGCTGATTGTGGTTAATGTTAATTAGATTTTGTATCATTTTAGAGATAGAAGCAAGATTATTTTACTTAAATTTGATGAACCTTGATGAAACAGCACAGTAACTCACATGCAGATTTTATATATCGATGTGTGTGTGCGTATGTGGGGGGGATACATACATTTGAATACTGTAATTCACATTATGTAACAGATAAAAACATAATACAGCTTATTAACAATCAGCCAGTTAAACAATACTGGCTTTTTTTTTTGTGCAATATAGCAGAACCATGGGTAATGGGGAATTTGCCCTTTCCTCAATTTACTAACGAACAGGAGGCATTGGGGTGGAAAGGGGCTTGTCAGTCTGTAAAAAATAAATAAAATATTTAATTTATATTTTTTTCATTGAGTTTTGAGCACTTATACTTGATGATTTACTGCTCAAAATAATTAGTATTCAATTGTACGTCGCATATTCTTATATATATATATATATATATATATATATATATATATATATATATATAGATTCACAGATATATAAATGAGAGTTCATTTGAACATGCAGAAAATCAAAGTTGCTCTTATACCTGTAAGATAAATATTTCACCCCAGAATTGTTCATATATCTTAATACGTAACTTCAAATGATTTAATGGACCAGCATTACATGAATTATCCGTAAAATCATGTTTCAATACCCTCCTCAAAAAGATAATATTGTCTTTATTAACTGTAGTGGAAGAAATTATGATAATTTCTAGATGCTGTCTGAAAATGCCACTCAAGGCAACATAGTTTAACAGGGTACCAAATATATAAATAAAAAAAAAGACTGAAATGTTCATGTTTTGGTCCACTTCGGAATGCTAAACATCAGTTTTGATTTCTATTCACCTGTGTGAAAGTATTCTATTGCATATTCCTCATGCATGAGTAAATCACTAGAAAAAGAAAGTCACAGGTTCCATGAGCAAATATCAGCTTTGCACAAAGAGATACAAGATGATCAGCCGATATCAGTCTGACAATACCAGAATATCTAGCAATCTGCCCTCCACTCAACTTGAATAGCTGGCAAGAGGTGACAAAAGCATAAAACAATAGGATGTACATAAGCTTCCATTTGCACAACATTGCTTCACCTCCAACTACTGACCCTCTGTTTGTTTTCTGCTTAAATGTCCTGCCAAATAATAACAGGAAATAATAAATTATACATATTTATCCCAAAACAACATTATACTGGAAGACTGCAAGTATATGTTTAATTCTGAAGGCCTCAGGAGACGTATTTTACTGCATTGCCTTAAACTATATTCATGGCCACAGCTGAAAAAATATTCCTGAAGATATCAAAAAGATACGAACATTTCCAACTGTGATTCCAAGACCCAAAACTGGGCGTCCCAGACTTATGAAAAATAAACAGTAAACTGAAGCAAAACAATGAATACTGAAAACTGCCGTTCTCCTTTAAACTTGCTCTTTTGCAGGGGCAAGTCTAACTGCACTCCCAAAATAAAGTGATGAACCCCTCTACCTCCCACTACTTATACCTACACACTCTGACATTGCCATACCTTGAAGGAAAAAGCAATACTCCTAGAAAAAGCCATCTCAAACATAGTACATGAAAGTCCAATTTTTGCACATTCAGTCTTGTTGTTTTAAGACTCATACTTCCCATGTTTCAGAATTTAAAATGATTATGGATAAAAACTACTATAGAATCCTTCATTCAGCTTATGCAACAAACAGTCTCACAGCTACAGGCTACAATTAAATATTATACACAGCATACACAAAATGTTATACTTTATTATTCTTCCAGGTTTTACTGATTATTTACCATGACTTTAATTTGTTTTATGTCACATTTTTACTCTTGGTGTTTCGTCTGATATGCCTTCATTGCTTGCCTGTTTGTTGTTACAAAGTCTCAAGTGACTACAGAGATGAAAGCACTCAACTTTGATTAAACTTTCATGTGTTATAGTAGTTTCTATGTCAAGTTATTTTTTTTTCTTTTTTGAGTCATATAAAACATGCAGGAGTAGCCCAGGGCAAGATAGATGAGCAGCTGATCTTCTAACTATGAACTCCACAAACCTCCACGTACTCAGTGTGTGGTCTGTCAGAGTAGAAAATAAAACTCATAATCTATAAAACTATGTGTGCTAAAACAATCTATGCAGTATAAGTCTCCTAGAGAAAATCTGAGAAGATGATCATGTGAAATGCATGAGAAAGGGATAAAAACATTCCTTCCTTTCAGGACCCAATGCCTTACAAAGAACAGACACAATCATGTCTAAAGGCATAGCAATACATCTGCTTAAGCAATTAATGTTTAAATGCCAGTTATTAAGGTTTGGATATCATTTTAAGAAAGAACTAAGAAACTCAACAAAGTCTACTGATTATTCCATTAGACTTGCTCTTCTCTGATAATAGTCTGTACCCGAAACACAGTTGTGTGGTCCTCATTTTTGCGCAAATTAAGAGAACTAGGATTTGGGGTCCAACTTTATTTCTCAGCAGGTTTGTTTATATCTTCTGTTTCACAGATATTTACATTTGAACTAAGGCTTCATAACTACCTGTTAAGTTTATCATTTATGCTATGTTATGTTGTACCTTGAAGGAGATGGACAGACTGACTGCTAAACTTTAAAATAAGAAGAGGACAGGAAATACCCTCCAAATTCTCTTGAAAAATCCACAGAACAACAAAAAAAAATGGCAGTGGGATAATGACAATCTCAGCTTTCTGCCGAATCATCCTTAAATAGTACTTGCAAACAAAATGTATCTACTGACTGCAGTTATGTAACATTGCCTTTTTGCCATAGTTAGAGGGTAAAGAAAATTACTTGGATTTTGTAGCAAAAAATTTCACCCCACAGGATTTGGAGAAGCTAGAGGCTTCTATTTAGATGGACGACCCATCACATTATCCTGCCAAGATAACAGAGGAGCTAGCTTACCAACAAATGAATGATCAGACTTATGAAATGCCTGGCATTTGTTTTCCCTGTATTTCTCTGTGTGCGGAATTGCACTGACAGGTTGTGCATGACTAGTAGTCAGTTTTCTTGAACAATATTCATAGCTTGTGTGATGATCTCTCTACCCTGGGCCAGTAATAAAGGAGCCTCAATCCTCACCACTGACACCAGTGAGAGATGGTCGCTAAGAACAGGAATGGATGTACACAGTATTTTCAAATACTGGCAAGCTGGGAGCCATTATTAACTCAGCAAGTGATATAGACATCCTACAGAAAGGCCTCACTGAGACTAATGACTGGTGTCGAAAACATGGCCTTAAGCTTAATGTAAAAACAGGCATTGTCATCCCCTTTGGAAAAACTCAGTTCCTACTAATTACCACATCAATGGGAGCCCACTGAACACTGAAGGTGTTATAAGAGATCTGGGGACACAGGTTGACAGCAACCTCTCCTTTGACCATCACATTGCCACTGTCGTCACAAACTCCTTCTATATGGCACACATCATTATCAAGTGTTTTGCATCCAGGAAGAAAGAGGTCATCATCTCTCTCTCTACTCTTCCATCATTAGGCCAGTCATCAAGTATAATGCATCATTTGGCATGTACCTCACTAGACACATGCAACAGCTGGAAAGGCCACAAAAGTACCTCATGAAGAGGATCCGAGACCTTAAACACATGTCCTACACAGACAGACTGAAAAAACTCCAGCTATTCTCTGTCTCATATTGTCTACTAAGAGGTGATCTCTGCTTGACTTACAAAGCTATGTCTGACCCAGCTCTGTAAAAATGTTACATCTGAAGAAATCCCAATTCCTCCACACCACATGCTCTAGAGACCTCAACCTCATTACCTCAATCAACAGAACATGCTGGAGGGACAGGTTCATAACCCAGAGACTGCCCATGCTCTGGAATGGCATTCCCATACATGTCAAATAGAGCACTTCACTGGCCCTCTTCAAGAGAAATCTTGATGAGTGGATGGGAAATAGAAAGTTCACCCTGGGGATCACTACAGTGGCTCTACTTGATAGAGGCACTGGGAACTAACGCTGGGCAGCATGATGCCAGGACACTTCTATGGGCTAGGCTTGTAAAAGCTCCAGGGCCATTAGCCTAGTATGCACCTATGAACCCATGAACAGCTGTCTGCATCAAGCACAATTTCCCCCAAGAGCACACAGGGAACCCACTCCAGACCTGGGAATGGAGTCTCTGTTTTTCCAGATCCCAAACAAGACTCACTTTTTAGCACTGTGTCCCAGTTCCAAGTAGCCGATACATCCACATCTAGGTATTTGATTTTCACATGGGTCTACTTTTTTAAATAAAAGTATGTTTAAATGAATGTCACTTACCCAATCTCATTCCTCTGAAGTGCATTAAAATGAATGCATGGACTGCCAGATTCCTTTCCCTGTGAAAGGAACCACTTGGCCACCATGGTGAACTTTGCCCTCTCTTCAGCTTAGTGCAATCTTGGAGTTATTATATCTAAGTAGGGGTGGTGTGTGGGGGGTGAAACCCCCCACTTTGGTGGGCTTAGTTTTGTTTCATTTTGGTGCATTACCATGGTGGCCAAGTGGTTCCTTTCACAAGGAAAGGAATTCGGTAGTCCATGCATTTTGTGTAATGCCACTTCGGAGGAATGAGCTCGGGTAAGTGACATTCATTTAAACATATTTTCATTTAAAGAAAGTAGGCCCTTTCACACACACACACACACACACACACACACACACACACACACACACACACACACACACACTCCTGGGAAAGGCTGGCATATATTTACTAGCTGTGCCCCCCTCTACTCAGACTATAAGGTAATCATGCTACCACCAGCCAACTACTCTAAGGCTCTTACAAGGGTATCAAATTAAACTGAGGAAAATCAACATTAAAATAAATAGTAAAGTGAAACCAAAGCATCAAGGCTTTTTGGAGTGGCCACAGCATCACTAAAGAAAGCACAAGTACTCTCAAGTTGTTAAAAGTATTTTTTAAAAGACCAGCCACAATGAAATGCATAAAAATATTTAATAATAAATAATAAAATAGGTAAACATGAATGTACTAAATACCTAAGTACAATAAACACCAGAGTTTCAATCACAGGAGAAATAAAAATAACACAGTTGGACAGATTCAAACAGATGCAGAAAAAAAAACTTAACTAATCTCACTGTATTTCTTGACTGTCTAAAGAATAACTGTTCCCTAGCTAACTTAATTAATACAGCAATGTAAGATTAGATGCTGCGATGGCTGCTTCCACAAGGCAAGGAGATGAGCTTCCAACTAACAGACTGAACTGAATAACAACTGACTGTGATAACTGACATAGATCTTTTATAAATTAGGTTCCAAAGAAAACAAAACAAGCTACTGTGAGAGTTCCATTCTCTCAGTGCTGGTTATAGAATGAAATCACGTTTGATCACCTGACTCTGTTACAATGCACACTCAGAGCTTTGCTAAGAACTATTACAGTATCTGAAGGCTATAGAACAAGTTCAAAAACCTCTACTCCTCCCTTCCAGAATTCTTTATTTAAACATAAACATTTAATCAGTTATAAACCAGTGCTCATACATTTTTATCACAAGCATCTGGCAAACAACTGGCAAATCATTGAGGACAGAAGTCAGAAAATAATGACAGACATTCCAGTTTCAGACTTCATGCCCTTCAGAAAATCCATGCTAATGTATAACCTGTTATTCCATCAGCTTTCTAAGTTTGTAAGGGCAATATTTCAACATTGTCCCCATTTTGTGGCCTTTGACCCCCCCCCCCCCAATATTTGTGGATTTGTCCAGATTTCTTGCTCTAAGAGGTTGAAAGGTATAATAGGAAACCATATATACAAAAGATAGAAGTTCACTTATTGTCTTTCATAGAGGTTAGTCAGCCATTATAATAACAAAAATAAGTTGTCTCCATCACCCTAGTCCAGTCAAATTTAAGTCTTGTTCATAGTAATAGTAAATTGCAAACAGGCTATAGTTCATTTGCATCCTAATCCAGTCTCTATATTTACCATCTTACCACCTATAAATCCCAAAGATTTTCTTTACCTCATGACTCTCCATATTACCAGATTCAATCACTTCATGAATCAATCCCTTTTTGTTGGAGTTAGTGTTGATGTCTGCCTTTGCATTATGACTTACTGATTAAGAACAATAAAAAAGCATGGCTTCCAATAATGAAGTACCTTGCAATTCTCTGTTATACTTACTGCCAGTAACAGTCTGACAAATTATAAAAAATAATTTCAAGAGCTCACATATACTTTGATGTTTTAGCACTGAGCCCTCTCTGCCTCTTGTTTCACCCTTTCAAACACCTAACGCACTACTGCTTCTGTATAAAAAAATATTAATTATCTCTACCAGCCCTCTTAGTTTTCAGAATGAGCCTACATTATCACAGTCTCATTACTATAATACCTCATAGGTTCATAAGTTTATAGGTAAGTACTAGACTAGCTGCCCTTGCAGGCCATTTTAACCCTAGACAAGTTCCCTTTTTAGTTCTCAAATTAACCTGTTCCATTAGGTTATAGATTGGCCTTAATTTTCCCATGATTGATAATTATATATTACCCCTAAGAGAATAATTGGGATTGTACCATAGATAATTTTATGGGACCCATGCATGGATTAAAGCATTTAGGAGACATCTCTGTCTATTAGAAGTAATGGAGGTAAATTTTCTGTTTCCCATCAACAGATCATAGTTGTGCTTGAATATGGATAGAGGTGAACTTTGTTTAATGTGGATGGGAAGTCTGTTCCACTCCAATAGTATCAACTGCAAGATATACCTCTCCCTCCAAACTGTTCTGTTGATGTTGCAGAAGAAGTTTAGATCACTAGACCGAGTAATTTTGATGCCACTGAACTTGCTAATTTTTAATATTGAACTATTCCCATTCAGTTTATTCAGGTCTGCTGATTCTAGCAGATACAGTTAAATTGTTCCAAATTAAATTCTCTTACCTGTCAAGAAAAGTCCCTTGCTTTAAATATGTCTTAGGAAAATTCCTGTTTCACTCCTTGTAAGAGGACATGTGCCAGTGAAGCACAATCCAAGCATTTGTGATATAGAATTACTAGTGGATGCAGTCTCATCATTAACTAAATATGCATGCTCAGTAATTATATGCACCTTATCTATGTCTGGACTTTGTTTGTATATTCCAGAACAACATGCATATTGTATAGATACTATTTTATTATTAGAGACAAAAGTAAGCAAGGCCCATAACCCTGATAAGTTCCAACTTATTTATTGGTTTAACTTCTAATGTCTTTTGGATTTCTAATACTATGACACAAATGGATCCATTCCTAAGTTATGATGTGATTAAAGTTCATGAAATTAGCATTATTTCAGTCTTTGATGTTATCCAAAAGTGTCTTTTCAGCACCCACAATGCACCCAAAACTGATTACTTCTGGAGTTCATACAGATTTTCATGTATTGGTAGCATATCTAAATATGGCTGCAAAGACTTTTTATGAGTTCTGTTGCTCCTATTAGTAGTGGAACTGTCTGGTTATTTTTCTTCCAAACTGCCCTTGTTTCTGCCTGTAAATCCAGGTCTTTTAAGACTTTGTGTCAGTCTGTCTGTCTGTATTTAAAACACTGTAATCACTGGGTGGAGCAATTTCAATGATCAATGCTAATTTTGTCTTTTTCCTCCTGAATGACTATGTCTGGTTTTCTTGCATCTGTTGTTGAACTGTTGGCAATGGGTGATCCCACATGCCATAAACCATCATTCTCTATAATGCTTTGTCACTTGTGCTTTCGATGCTTCTCGACTACTTCAGTATTGTAGTGTTTGCATAATGCCCAGTACAACAGTCCTATCACATTATTGCACCTTTCTGTAAACAGGCCCTCTACCATGAGTGCATCGCACCCAGCAACAAGATGCGCAACACTTTCCAGTTCTTTTTACAGAAGCTGCATTTGTCTGTTTCTCTCACATGTTCACTGAACTTTGCAAACCAACATACATAGTCCACTATCCTGGGCTGCTATTATTAACCTTTCATCTTTTGGTTTCTGTTCACCACTCCTTAACCATTATTATGTCAAATCCTGACCAACATGAGTTTGTTTCATGAGATCTCTGTACTTGCCACAATAATTTATGCCTTTTCAACATTTCTTTCCTTCTTGCCTGATCTTTCGCCTTATGTTTATTCTTTCGTTTTTTTGTCTATTTCTAGTCTGATTTCCATTCCAGCTTCATACCAAAATGTTTCTGCTAAACTAAGCAGAAAAGTCATCTTAGACTTCTATTCCTCATATTTTAAAACTCTCACTATGTTTGGATCTGTTGGGGTCAGCAGATATGTATGCAGTCCCATGAATGCAGATCTATATAATCAGTTTTGAAAAAGCCCACATCTCCTTCAAAGCGAGAAATATGGTATGCACTGATTTTTATATATCATTTGATAAGCATGAAGCATGTTTCTTGCTTTCCTGTCCAAATGATCTAATACATTTTGGGATCAGTCAGTCACCAAAGTGTAGGTTAGAACAGGAACAGCAAACTGGTTTATAGCTCATGCTTTATTCTTAGATGTCAAGGCAGTTTTCAGTAAGAGTTCCCATCTTCTGAAGTATTCTTTACTAAGTTTTATTTGCATTTGTAAATGTTTTACTGATTATCCTTCATCAATTCCGAAATATGTATATACTCCCTCCTGCTCAAGTTCTTTTTCATCACATTCTTGCCCCAGATTGATATTTTCTTAGTGCCACAGCTTTCCTGCTTTAAAAGCTGCTTTTGCATATTTATCAAGACCAAATGACATTGTCATATCATATGAGAAAGTTTTAACCACTTGCAGTTGTGCTTTCACCTCTTTGCCTGATGAACTCTACAGTGTTAATTCACCCAGAAAACATAGATAAGAAGTCTTTAAACAAGGTTATTTTCTTGAAGCTAACTTGTAACCATAGGCCTAATCTGTTAAGAAAACAGTTTAATGGGTTAAGGGTGAGACAAACCAGCAACAGTGATAAGGAATCATCCTGTAATACCCCCCCCCCTTTGAATTTTTATCCCTGGGATAATAATTTTCCCTGTGCCATGGCTTAGCTTCAAGGTTGTTTGGCATTATTATAAGGTCAGTATAATATAACTGATCAATGTAGAGTGCATCTTATACCTCTGTAAATATTCCTTTATCCATGAATGTGGGATGCTGTCAAATGCTTTCTTGTAGTCTATCCACACCAACCTAAAATTCTCCCCATTTTACAACTTTCTATTATAGCTTTATTTAGCAACAATTGATATTTTTTTCAGATGACTTTCATTACCATTTATTCTATTGCCATAATTGAGTTTTTCTAAAGTATTATAAACTCTGTCTGCATCAGTTCCTGTATATAGCTTATAAAGTGTAGTAAGTTACATTATTGGACTACAGTTTTTAGGATGGCTTGCAGATTCACTCTTAATGAGGAATATCATTTTTCCTGTTGTCAACCTGGTTGGTGTCCATTTGGGATACAAATATAAGTAATTCTTATTCAGGGCTAAATCTTTGTTTAAAGATGTTAATACCCTTATCCAAAAGTTACATATGCTGCCTGGGCATGTTGTTTTCCATTTAGACACTTTTCTTAACTTTGTTTCAATTTATCTGGGCCATTACTTCATCCCATTTCATATCTTCTACATTAAAACTCTTTACTGTTTCTTTTTATTTTTATATCCAAAGAACATCTTTGTTATGTTCCACAGGGTCTTCATACAAAATTCTCCAAAATTTGTCTTCTACTTCTTTTTTGGTGATGTTTATATTCCTTTTGCTTTGTTGACCAGTTCTCTGCAAAATATTTTTGGGACTTCAATGAATTATTTAGTTTGTACTTTTCTTTTATTTTTATAATCATATCTTCTACATTTTTATGCTGAGCTGATATTTTTAGTTTATTATTTACAATAGAATAATATAGATCCTGGTCTGTTTTGATACTGTGAGTTGTTTTTACCATGTCTATCTAAGAATTTGTGATGATCTGTTTCCTCTTCTATATTATTCTAACAGCAAGAGCTTGTCTTAATTGCTCTACAGTTTTCTCTAGTCTATGCCTACATGATGGCATTGTATTTCTTCCCTTCCTTTCCCTTATTGTTCTAGATTTTTGTGATAAGACTTTATCTGTTATCAGTTTAGCTGCACAGTAATATATCCTATTTATTTATATCACAAGATTTTCTCTTAATAATCCCAATTACTGAGTTCATGTTTTTTACCAAACTTCTAACATTTTGGTTATTATTCACTTTCTGTAATCTGTTTCTTTCATCCATTTCAATATATCTATCCATCTCTATTAAATCAAACAGATACTCACTTACATAATTTTCTACCAGAGTGAGAACAGCTTCTTTGCTTTCCATTTCCTGTACATGTTCTACAGATAGTTTCAGAGCATCTCCCTGTGACATATCCTCTTCAGATGAACCCTGCTTCATCTGTTGCTACTTGATATGGAAACTCATTGGCCCACCACTCTGCAGCACTGTCTGAGACAAAGCTGTCACAGTTTCCTGTCCCTCCATTTCTGTGCGACTTCAGTTGAACTTTTGTATTGCTCTCCTACAGAAGGCTCTAGAGGATCATAGTGTCAAGTCTTAAAATGCCTCCTGCTCTGTTTTTCCTTAATGTGGGGACTCACTGTTCCATCATGATGTGACAATACCTGTGTTGGATTTTCTACATCAAATCCTTCTCTTCACAGAAAATCCATAACTTCAGTTTCTATTTGTTTTACTTCTTTCTTACTGATCCTCTTTTCTACTTCCCCTTGCTTTTCTTATCGCCAGCATTTTTGTTCAGCCTCTAGTTTTCCCATGCTTGCCCAATATTCTCTGAACTGATATATTAAATTGCTGACTTCAGGTTATCGGTCTTTATTGCCACTCTTAAGGAATCAGGGTACATATTTGGCCATATATACAATTGTACATGTTAATGCATGCATCTTTGTATAATGCACATTGTTTTTCAGCAATAAACTTTATTAAAAGTTGCCACTGTAATATATAAAAGACCAGATGTTCCATTTTAACAATTAAGCACTGTTTATTCCATTGTTGTATATTCATTTTATTTTTTTGGAGTACCTCACATTCTTCTGTGCTTAATGTAACCTGTCTACTACGCAATAATGTGTCAAGATCCCACAATGAAGTATGCCATAATTTCTTGAAATGTAATAATAATGGTACACTTAATTGTCCTTTCAGCAGAATAGTATTGTGCCCTGTATTACTTTAAATATTACTTAGATAGCCTACTACTATTTATAATAACAGCTTTTTATTATTTCTGTATTTGTATGGTACTGCTTTTAATATTATTGTACCTAAGTTGTAAATGAAAAAGGATTATGTTTTCTAGTTTATCTATCTGTACAAATACACACATAAGTAATTAAATAAATAACTACATAAAAAATAAATATCCTCTTCTGGTATGACTTTAATCCATTAATTAAAGAAATTATGTTTTGTTATGAGTCAGCTTAAATAAGGCTTATTCATCATATAGACACATATATAAACAAACCTGTCATCATCAATTGTACTTAAAGTAATGTCACATGTCACAACTACAATCTTTCTCTCCAGACCATTGCTACAAATGACCTTTGCCAAACTGGATAGCATGGTAAACAAACACAAATCATAAATGCACAGGTTTCAAAGATTGTCATTGAGATATCTTCTTCATTTATTTATTTATTTATTACTTATTTATTTGCATTTGTTAACCGGGTTGGTCCAGCTGGGTAAGAATTACCCTTTTTCAGTGGAGACCCAAGGGGAAAAGCCCCAAACAGACATACAAATACATATGAATAGAGACAAATTAACAATATTACAGAGGAAAACAATATTATGGGTACAATGGATAAGAAAAACAAACAATGAAAGTTTGAGAATATGAGTAAGGTAGGCCAGAGGCATGCATGCAAAAGATTTATGAAAAGGTGTTCTGAGCAAGATCTCTGAAATAAGTTAAAGTAGGCAAAGAAATGATGATTTAGGTGTGGAGTTAGTAGTGTGGAAGTTTAGGTGGGAGCATGTGAAGAACATTCCCATTTGGGGGAGAGATGGGAGAGAAGCATGGATTTGAAATTGTTGTGGTTAGGTATATTACGTAGTTACTTAAACCCAGAGTAAACACTATGAACAAAGCCATATCACCATAACAAGAGTATTTAAATCTTTGCTTACAAACAATCACTGCAAGAGAAAAGTTGTTCAACTGATTGGTTGATTTCACAAAAAAGTATTTAAAAAAGTGGACGAAGCAACAAAAATGTAATAATGTCCTTGAAAAGGAGGAGTTGGTGAACAAAATAATTTAAAAATACATTCTCACAGTAACATTACCTAGAAATACTAAAATAAAATGAATATTCATGTTTTCCACTTAACATTTTTTAAGTATTTATTAGATTTTAAACAAATTGGTCATCACAATAACTGTGTTTAGAAATTTGTGAACATAAACAAGAAACAACATGAACAAGAACAAACAAGAACAGCTATTTTAAAGAGTGTCAACTAACAATACAAATTCTCAAAAAATTCCTGTGCCTTATAATTTTTATGAGTATAACTCTTTTTGTTTATCAAACAGTTCCTTAAAATTGTGTCCACATATTATAGTAGGGAGTGATCATAGTAGATCTTGATTTAATGGTGATAATTTTCAGATGAAATACTTCAGGTGCAATATTTGTGAATTCTTTGAAAGAGGGTGTAGCTTCATTTTTCCAATTCTTGGTTATAACTTTCCTCGCAGTTGATAAAATGGAACATAAAAGAGGGCATTTCCTTCTTTTAACACAAACAGGAATTGGGGTATAAAAAAGAATTAATGGCTTAGATTAAACAAAAACTGCCCCCAAATAAAGCCTGTAAAAAAGATTAATGATATTCTAATAAGGTGTAAGTGTGACACAATCAAGGAACATGTGTGGTCAATCTGCTTTAAGATCATCTTTACATCTATAATTGACTTTCTTCTTTTTAAAAATTAATTCAACTTTAAGAGGTATGAAGAAAGATCTATGCAAGAATTCCAAAGTAAAACGTTTCCATCTAAGAGAAGAAGTTGTATATTTGGAAAATATTAAAAATGTTTTTTTTTTTTATCCTCTGCATCTGGAGGTCTGTTATTAATGTGAGTAAAATAGTTCCAATAATTGTCATTTCTACTTTTAGTTTTTTTCCTTACCACTTTATATAATTTGGATAAGAGACCCTCTCTGAGTGTGATTTGTTGTATTACTAATATTAAAAAATCAATTAATTTTGGGATAAGATCTCTTACCCTTGGTTGCATTAACTTAATTTTACCTTCTATATATATTGCCTGTAAGATTGTACATCCAACCACATATCTTTACTTAAATCATGTTTCCTTATGATATAATAACCAGAATGCAGTTTTTCATTATTCATCAAACTGAAACCAATATATATATTTTTAATCTAATCATTCTGTCAAACTTTGAAGTGACAATATTATTTTGAATGCATGCTACAGGGGAAAAAATGAAAAAAACAATCCATGCCTTATATGTTAGATTTCTATAAATTATGTTTCTAAAGGCATTTAATATAGCAGAAATAAAAAAGTCAGTTGTCTGGTGACTCCTTTCTGAAAAGTATTTTTTTAGCAATCAATGTGAACTATTGTGTAGTATAAGATTGTGGTTAGAGTTTATGTTCTGTTTAATTTTATGAAAAGGCATCCTAGAAACTCTTTGCACCTGGCTGTGTAAATATTATTTATCTAAAGAGATAGTGTTTTTATAATTGATGATAGAGAATATAATTCTATATCTGGTAGTCCAATCTCTACTGCTGTCCAGTTCCTTATATGATGATTTAAGGCAATTCTTGGTTTGTTGGAGAACAAAAATAAATTTTAAAATTAATGTATTAAATTCTTTACTGCATGTTTTAGATGGAGGTAACGATAATGACTGAATAACATATAAGATTTTTGGTAAAATAATCATTGTAAAGAACATTTTGTTCCATTTATTTATTTATTAGAGTCTTTATACTGATTATGATGCAAGTATAATTGCAGTTTATTTTATTATTAATGTTATCTGTCATAATTATCTCTAAATGGTTAATTTTTCACTTTGACAATGTATTTAGTAAATCTATAATTTATCCTATTCCTATCAATATTGGCATTTATGGGTAGTATTTTTGTTTTCTTATCATTAAGGGAAAGATCAGATTTTTTGGAACACATCCATTGCTTAAAAACAGACAAAAGGGAGCTATCACTGTCACTCAGTGTCAGAAGAATATCATCAACAAATAGCTGGATTTTACAAACCAAATTCATATTTATGCTAATGTCTTTTATGTCTAAATCTGACCAAATAAAATTAGCAAAAGGTTCCATAAGTAGAGTAAAAAGCAGGGGTAAAATAGAGCATGCTTGCTTAGTTCCCTTCAAAATTTGTATTAAATCAGAAGTAAAATTGCCTATTTTAACATATGCAAGACAATTGCCATAAATATTTATAACGTGCAAAATTACTTGAAAAACTACATTCATATAAGACTAATAAAATATATTTCCAATTCACAGAGTCAAAAGCACTATTAATGTCTAGACTTATTAATGTAAGATTCTCTTTTGTTTTGTTTACATAGTCAATTACTGCAATTATTCTTTTGCTAGTGCCATAAGTATTTCTATTTAGAATAAAACCAGTTTGATTCTCATTAATCATGAAAGGTAGAATATATTTTAATCTATTATCATGTATTGTCATAATTAATTTCTAATACATATTTATAATTTAAATTGGTCTGTATGAAGAGGATTCAGTTGGATCTTTGTTAGTTTTTAAAATTGGGAAAATAAGAGTATATTTCCAGGAGGGAGGAACTTTTGCTAAGTCTTTAACTATATAAAACAATTGTGTAATATGTTTAAGGCTTCTTTATGTAGTAACTTGTAGAGTTCTGGCATAATTCCATCATTATCTGGTGCTTTGTTAGGCTTTAATTTGTTAATTTGAGTTTGAATTTTAGACACTGAGACAGGTTTATCACTTGGTTATCAGATAACTTATTTTTTATATTTTTGATAAAAGTTTTGATTATCCCTTCTGAGTCTGTTATTGCATTATACTGATTGATTTTATTGTAATAATTTCTAAATTCATTTAAAATATTTTCTATTTCCATCACTTTTCCTTATCTCTTATGTGAATAAATCTCCTTTATATGGTTTGGCTTACTAAGTAGTTTTGTTTCTTAGCTAACCTATGCATATATTTTGGGTTAACAGGAAATTAATTATCTTCAACCTTTTTAGATTAATCCTAGTTTTATGATTTAAAATTTCCAAACACTTATGCAAATTATTAATCCCTTCTATGTTATTATTGTTACCTGTCTGATTTTCCAGTTTTAATTTGTCAAGTTTTTCTTGTACCTTGTACTGTTCTTTGTCCCATTGTTTGTACTTAATTGATAGCCAGTTGGTGACTCTATCAAAAAGATATGCTTTTAGTGCATTCCATAGATAGATTTTGGAAATATCTCCTGCATTGTTAATGTCTTAAAAAATCATTAAAATACTTTTAGCAAGTTATATATGCCCGCATCCTCCGAATTTTAATGTTATTGTTAGACTTTAAAAGATAGCTCAAAAGTGATTGCACTGTGAACTGAAAGTGGGCAAGATACCACTTTAACTTTGTCTAGTTTATCTATCAACTCACTGGAGACATGTACCCTATCAGTTCTGGATTGTGCTCTAGGTATAAGTGAGTAATGAGTAAAGAAAAGTGAGTCTGGACCTAAGAAATCACTTATATCCCTAAGGTGAGATAGCTTGGTGAACTTTAACAGTACCTTTGCTGAACCCTGCATTTTCCATTTACTTGTTGTATTACTATTCCTTGGTGACAATATGAAATTAAAATCTTGTGCTAGTATTATACTGCCTTTTGTAATTTGAATTCCTTGTTCTAGAAGCTGTTCAACAGTTTTAATTCCTATTTCAGGAATCAAGTATAAGTTAATGATGGTTAATATTCTGTTGTTATATTCTAGGGTAACAGAACAAAGCATACCTTTATCATCCTTATACGTGTCAATGATTTTAGGCACGGGCTAAGAATTTTTCCATAATACAACTCCTCTGTTTTTGATTAGATTGTCAACTAGACAGCATAGAGTAATACTTAGTATTAAGTCTGTCTTTATCTTCTGTTAATAGGTGTGTTTCTCATAAAAAATAACTCTATAGTTAAATAACTTCAAATATTTGTTTAGACTACCCCTCTTGCAACCATTATTCAATCCATTAACATTTATGGAAATACAATTAATAAATGTCATTTGTTGTACAAGTCAACAGTGTAGATGTAACTCTCTTAAAATTAATTATATGGACCCAATAGAATATCTCTTCTTTGTTAAAGAACTGCTTATTAATAGTCATACTGACATTAATACTTAAAAATTTAATTAGATACATAAGCAAGCAATAATGCCTGACAGGACGTGTGTTAATGCACAATTAATGCTTGCCCAGGGGGTGTTGTGAGGCCTGACATCGGAGGTGGAGGGCCACTACACCCTTGGAAGGATATTAATTACACATTAACACACACCCTGGAGGGCATTTTTGCGCTTAGACAATGAGCTCTCTGTAAAATGTCTGTGTTTTACTTGGTTATGCATTTTTTTAAGTACTATTTTATTTTTTTTATATATTTTTGATGTAAAATAGTTCCTCCGCTTAATGTTTCATACTTGCTGTAGTCTATGTTAATGGTGTTGGAGGAAGCATTTTACATCAAACATATATAAAAAATAATAATAGTGCTTAAAAAATAATAAGCAAGTGAAACAACAATTTTACATACAGCCCATTCTCTCTCCCATACACACATACATATTCTCTTCTGCTTTCACACATGCATGCACACACACAGATACGCACACACACACACACACACACACACACACACACACACACACACACACACACACACACACACACATACACACAGTCTCCTCTTCTTTCATACACACATTCACTCACACAAGATCGGACTCTCTCTCTCTCTCTCTCTCTCTCTCTCTCTCTCTCATTCTCTCTCTCTCTCTCTCTCTCTCTCTCTCTCATTCTCTCTTTTTATCTCTCTCTGTCATACACAGTCTCCTCTTCTTAAAAGCATTTAGTCACACATCACTCTTGCCTTCTCTGACAGTCTCTGATCTCTCCCTCCCTCCCTCTCTCTCTCTCTCTCACTCATACATGATCATTTACCCTTTTTCTCAACCTCTCACAGTCTCCAGCTGCTTTCAAAAATGCATTCACTCACACAAGTTTGCTCTCACTCCCTCTCAGTCTCTCTCTGTCACACACAGTCTCCCCTGCTATCTCGCTTTATCTCTCAATCTCTCTCAATCTCTCTCTCTCTCTCTCTCTCTCTCTCTCGCAGACAAGAACATAAATACACACTTTTCTGTTTGGCAAAGTTTGCCCATTGTCTAATAATTGTTAATGTAGATGCCCACGAAAAAAAAAAAAATAATGTAACTAAACACTTACTTTTAAAATCCTTCAAACCCCTCATGGTGTCTAACACTCCTTGTTTGAATAGAATAACCATCCAAGAAAATCCACCCATCTACTATTCTAAAAAGCCCAAACCCCTCTACTTCAATTAAACAAAATTGTCATTAACAGCAAATTGAATACAAGTCTGTATCCTTTAAAACTGGTATATATGTGTTAAAAATAAGAGAAGTATTATATGTCTAAATTTGTGGTTTAACTTACATATTTCTCATTGTATATGTTCATTAAAACACTAAGAGATAAGTACAATTTTCTATTAATGTTCAACTATATATAATCTTGAATATCATCTACTGTCATCTTGAAAAGGTGAGAAACTGTTGTGCTGCAGTTAAAGATTCCAATTATGTACCTCACAAAAAGATCAATTTCCTTCCCGAATAATCTATTTTTATTCAGTGAAAAAGTAATAATAACAGATAAACAGATAAAGGCTGCACCACTGCACCACACTAGCCACATTTTATGGCATTTTGATGATTGATCTTTAAACATGTTACTTAGCAGCATTATATCTTTATGCAAACTAAGACAGAATGTTAAACCCTTTTGAGCTGCTCCTTCTGGCCTCTTTCAAATGTCACTACCATCAACTGACTGATATAATCAGATCAAGCAGATACACAGAAGAATGGACCTTGAAACAAAAGTTAAGTAAATACAGCACTACAGGAATGTATGCATTCAGACTGCTTACTTGTGAGTCATACTTTACAGTGTATTTTTTCTACTTCTACAACAAAATATTGAATTCTAATGTTGGCCACACTACAAGATGAAATAAACATTACTATATAAATACATTAAAGAAGGCAGCACTGTTTTTCAAGACATTATACTATTAATTCTGCAGACTAATGTGTATTGCTTTGCTTTACAATATCCCCGGGTCTACCTGAAAACGCAAAAATCGCAGAATGCCGACAACGAGAACACTGACACCAGAAGATCAACAACGGAGAAGACCGACAGTTGAGAATCCCGACGATGAGAACACCAACATGTTAAGGTAAGTGGGTGATAGGGACGGATGTTAGGGTCAGGGTGTGGTTAAGGTAAGTGTGTGATAGTGATGGACGTTAGGGTAGAGTGCGGGTCAGGTAAGTGTGCAATAGTAACGGAGTTTAGGTTTAGGGGTGGGTTAAGTGAGTTAGGGTTAGGGTGCGGGTAAGGTAAGTGTGCGATAGTGATGGACTTGAGGGTCAGGGGCTGATTAAGTGAGTTAGGGTTAGGGTGCGGGTAAGGTAAGTGTGCAATGGTGACGGACCTTAGGGTTAGGGTTTGGGTTAAGGTTAGTGCATAGATGGTTGCATATGTAAGGTTTAGTGTAGGTTTGTAAGGTTTTTGGTGTGCTTGTGTTGTGTGTGTGTTTTTTGGGAAAAGTATTTGTTTTGTTGATTGTCGGGATTTTGGTTTGTCGGGCATGTGAAGTTTCATGTTTTTGAACTTTTTTTTTTTTCGTTTTTTTCGTGTTGGTTATTTCATTGTCGGCGTTTTGGCGTGTCGGTGTTATCAGGTAGACCCATATCCCCATATGTCAGCCATCATACGAAGCCTGTCTAGCTCTGGATATCCGTGCATTTTCTTGCAAAAATGCAATTATGTGTGTCAAATGTTTACATAAATCTAAAAGGCAAGACTGTGGGTCTCTCTGTTTAGAATTAACCCAGATATTAAAGCAGAAATCCTGAAAACATGTCAAGCATCATTGCCTTCCACGTTAAGTCACAGTTTAAGCAAAACATTGTTTTATTTAGTGGTTGTAAGCTTTTTCTAACCAGTGTATACATATTAAATAGCACTGACAACTTAAGGCTCATTTTAAAATGTATTCCTATATTAGCTGCCTCAAAAGCTGCTCTGCTTGAACTTAAAATTGTTCAGACGTCCTGGGACCTCTCCTGTATGGTATCTACTTCTCTGAAGTACAGGCTAACACAGAAGGCCTCTGGCTAATGAAGTTCGCAGATGATTGCAAACTAGGAGCCATAGTCAAGTCCCCAAATGATGTGGACATCCTACAGAAGGGCCTGGTGTCAGATGCCTGGTGTCAGAGCCATGGCCTCAAGCTCAATGCCAAAAAGTGCAGTGTCATCCCCTTTGTTAAAAACTCTGTACCCATGAACTACTACATAGGCAGCAATCTACTTAACACTGAATATGTGATAAGAGACCTTGGGACCTAGGTGGACAGTAGTCTCTCCTTTGATAGTCACATCGCCACAGTAGTCAGGAAGTCCTTCTACTTGGCACACCTCATCATAAATGGGTTCTCACCCAGAAAAAAAGAGGTTATTGTTCCCCTGTACTCGACACTCATTAGACCCATTATAGAGTACAGCACCTCTTTTGGAATGTACCTCACAAGACATCTGCACCAGCAGGAAAGGCCACAGAAGTACCTAACAAAGAGGATTATTGGCCTCAAACAAATGCCCTACACTGACCGCCTCAAAAAACTCCAGCTTTACTCCATAGCATATCACCTACTCCAAGGTGATCTCTGCCTAACATATAAAGCTATGTCAAAGCCAGAGCTGTTGGACATGCTACACTTAAAGAAATCCCAATCCCTCCGAGCTACATGCTCTAAAGACCTAAACCTTGTCACCACAATAAACAGGACATGCTGGAGGGATAGATTCCTGTCCCAGAGACTTCCCATACTCTGGAACAGGCTACCCATCTATGTCAAGTGAAGTTCTTCAATTGCACTCTTCAATAAAAATCTTGATGAGTGGATGGGAAATAGAAAATACACCCTGGGGATCACTTCTGTGTCTCTGCTCAACAGTGGCACAGGAAAATAACTTTCTTGGGTGGTGTAAGCCAGGGAACCTTGTTGGCTAGGCTTACGTAGGCCCTTGGGCCGATAGCCTAGTACCTACATATGAACCTTTGATTATCTCCATACTGCTGTACAGAAATAGATCATGTCATTTCATTTTATGTTAGTCATTTATTTATATTTTACTCTTGGGGAGTTACACAGAGCTTGCAATTACTTTGTTCAGAGTCATATGTGTCTATACAGGATGAACACTGTTTGGCGTCAAAAAATGTGTATTAAATGTAATGCATAAAACTATACTCAAAAATTAGGCGATAACATTCCAGAAACATATTGGCAAACATGTTTCCAAAAAGGAAGGTCTCTTTTAACTAAACAAGATAAAATAAAATATGTAGGTAAAGGCTTTTTATCAGAAATGAAAAGATCCAACTGTTGGTAACTTAGTTAAATATATTTCTTGGCCACTCCATTGCATATCTTTCAGTTCAGCATCTGAAGTTTTCTGCTCACATTGCTCTTAGCTTTGTCCATCTGGTATTAGTGGCTGGGATCTCCTCAGCTTTAAAAGGTCAGGAAGGGCACATGGTAACCTGCAGCTGAGCTTATACCACCATCATATAAGCTGCTGTGTGGGGAGGGGATTTTTCTGGGATGAATTAGGGAGAACTGCTGATGTCATATTAGTTAACTCCAACCATACCCTCTAATGCTTAAATTTAATGCTAATCTGTCTTGTGATCATGGCACGGCTCAATCACAGGGGTGGCAGTGGGAGATGAGGTGCAAAACTGCAAACAGAAGTTCCAACCCTCCTTCCTAGATGGCTGGGCAAACAGAACACCACCCCTTCCAAAACTGACCTCCCTGGTTTCTACAGTGCTGACGCCACTAAATCTCCAGTTGTCTGGGTCACAGTCATGGTGCTATTCCTCTGGGCCATGGACCCAGAGCACCTGTCAGTGTTTTAAAGGTAGTGAACAGGAAAGCAGAACCACAATATTAATGGCAGTTGTAAGTTTGGAAAAATAATGGCCGCCTGGAAGCCTGACTTGGAGACATTTTTGCAAGCATCATTTGAGTGTGATGTCAGGGAAGTGTTACATTTAATAGAATGTAAGCAGGAAAAAGAAAGACTTTGCATTAGAGATGGCACAGGAACTACACAAAACAGCTGGATACTACAAAGCAACTAATACTGATCAATAGACAGGGATTCTAAGAAAAATGAAAACTACAAAAACATTATATGTACAAATGAGAGGTGGATACTTGCTAAATGATATTAAAGTAATCACTTCATTTCTTTTCAAAGAAGTGCAAAAGCACTGTTCATAAAGCAAGTCTAAAACTGTAGACAAAGACAACAGGAAAAAAGAAGATATGGCTCTCTGTGATGGCTCTAATCATATTCCTTGTTTTCAGATGCTATTCTATGTCAGTCCAATGCTATCAAGACTAAGCTGTTTATGTGTGTGTGTGTCAGAATTGCAAAAGTAGTTCACAAAAGAAAGCCAGCACTGATTTCTAATGTTCAATGTGCATCTTTGTTTACATACCATCCATGATGGATGGATACTTCTTGTATAGGCCATGACTTTTCCATCAGCCACTGCAACCATGGAAGTTACAGATGCACTCTTTCTTATACTAGGAATGCACAATATTTCTTATTCTAGGAATATTAAATCCAATAAAGTCAGACAATGAAACAGCACTCTGCAGTGTTTTTTCTTAATATTTCTATCAAAATCTTGAGATAAGACACAGAAAAATGACTCCACTATTACCACAAGTAAATGAACTTACACTTTCTCTAGAAGGACTTCTGTAAACCATTAGGGTAGCAGTAGAATCCCTAAATGCTTCAGAAACTGTTTAAAAGCTACACAACAATGACAAAAACGCACAACAGAGAAACTCAGAGAAAAAATCACACCTGAGCTCTTAAGCAGACACCAGCAAAAGAGCAGGAGGACAAAACAAAACCTCAGAAAAAGGTATAGTTTTTTTTGTCCAAACAATACCTTTGGAACAAACATTATTCCTTTTATACTCTAGATCTTTAAATGCTTCAAAACACTAGAGGGTCTCTGGTTATTGTTTCAGATGAGAAATATATCCTAAACATACACTGTTTCTTTCCAAATTCTCTTCCAGAGAGTTATGATTCTGATGGCACACTGTTAAGGAAAAACAAGCCGCTCTCCTCAGACTTGAGGAGCCAGAAAGAAATCCCTCCTTTTAAGCTGTAGCAAGCAGCAAAGTGCTACGGTGCTTCAGCACAGGCAGGAGGTTTCCTTAAGTATCAAAATAATGCAGGTTTGGTGAGGAATAAGAACATAGTCAGTGCTACTGATATGCTATGCTATGTTATGCTGTGGATACCTGTCTACTGCAATGATACCCCAGACCAGAGTTACGGACAAACATGTCCATGTATACAGCTGGGGTGGCTGCTACACAAATGCCCAAAGGAATATATACGCTAAGGGTTTACTTCACACGCTGCATGAGATAGAGGCACCTGGGGTGGGGGTGGGGGCACAGGTAACAGTGGGCTACTGGGTTAAAATTCAGAGTTACACAAGGGGGGGCTTAATAGTATATGGATAGCCAATCCTGATAGTGGGATGTCTTCCCACAGCTACAGTTTACATATATGGTTACATATGGATTATATGCAGTAACGATTTGTACAGATCAGTACATATACCCGTACTCTGTTCCAAGACAAGGGCTCTCATGTACAACACACTTAGGTTCATAGGTATATACTAGGCTATCAGTCTGCAGACTATTACAAATCTAGTCAAATATCAGAGGTGAGAATACAACTATGTGCCTTACACCTGTGAGGTAAAGACCATAACCTTTATGCCAACCTCACCCTCATACTGAAGAACACTGTGCACCTCCTCAGGGCATAACATGGATTCATGATTATTCAATGGGCAGTTTGGCAGTTGGTACAAACGTCTGGTTATTGTTGCAATGATTATGACTGTGAGCAGTACTGTGTGGTACAGGGTTTGATTACTTCAGTCCTCATTTCCCAACTGTGTGACCCTGAACAAGTCACTGACTTAACCACACATTGATCTCAGGTCCCCCCCAGAAAAAGACCGTACATCCAGTAGGCCTACCTGGATAACAAATATAATAACAATAATAATAATAATAATAATAATAACAATAATAATAATAACAATAATAATAATTATTATTATTATTATTATTATTATTATTATTGTTATTATTATTATTATTACTATTATTATTATTACTATTATTATTATTCAATGGACAAATGCACAAACAGGATTTGCTGAAAACAACTTTCAGTGAACAACATTTCAAGCTTTTATTGCAAGCCCCCATGTACCCCCTAACTTATATCTACCAACGCCATGGTCACATTAACACTGGAGAAAATGAAACACCTCCCAATCATTGAAAGTGGCTTTCAATGAATAAGTCACTGTGTCGCCTTCTTTTGAAGTATCATTCTTTGACAAATATTCACATTCCCCATAATACATAGCCAGGCTCCACTCCATTGATATGACATACCCAGGCCTCATGCAGAATGCCTGCACATGTACATGCTTCATGGTGACTCTAGTTTGTGCTCTGCAAGACTCAGAAATCACATTTCCAACATAAGTCATGTCCTACCATTTTTTTTCACAGGCAATAACTGTCAGTGTGTTAGTGCCCTATGAATAAATCCTGGCTACGCTGCTAAACACAGTAAGGCCAAGTTCTTTGTGCCTACACAGATAGTTCAGACAGAGGTTGCTAGGGCCCTTTGAGGGTCACTTTAGGAAAATGGATGCCTGATTTGATCTACTGAGCAATTAACTAAAGTTACTGGCTTCCCCCAGGACCAGTGCACAATGCAGTGGCTAGTATGATGACCAGTAATGCCACTACCCTACCACCTAGAAAATCACTAATGGGAGTTAGTATGCAATGTAGTACACTACATAAGTGTCTGGCATTGTTACTATTGTTACTGTTTTCCAAGCTGCAATTTTAAACTATGTTTTATTGAATTTAGAGCACTGTTCATAGTAAATGCTGTTTACTTACCAGGACATATCAGGTGGGCTTCTGTGGGGACTTTATTTGTATTATGCTTGTTACTTATACATATGTCATGGCACTGATGCAGACTGCAGGGTAATGCATAGCTCTTCAATTATCAGGTTGCAGGCACTATGTCTGGCTTCTGGTATGTTGCAATTTCCGGTTGAGCTGTGGGTACCCTTCTGGTCTTCTGTTATCTTGCATACACATGTGTGAATGTAGCATTGCACTGCTGTCTGTAACTCAATTGCACTTGTATGTGGAGGCTGATGTGTTCCATTTGCCCTTCAGCACAGGCACAGTGAGAGGCCAAGCATGTTCACATATTTTTAGTACAACACCTTCAGTTAGATCCCCCTTCATATTGTGTAGTTCTCCTACAGATTACAATGATTCCAACAAAAAGAAACTTCCTCCTGGAAAGTATACAGCCACGTACCACCAATAAGTGCACCAGCCTCTTCTTCTAAAAACAGAATTTATTCCAAACACGTTACCAGACAACTGAAAAAGCACTCGATAAAATAATTCAGTGTGATGTTAAGCGCTTTCACCCACTATAATGTGGGCTTCCTCAGAACACTGAAAACCTAAACACACCCTTCCTTTATTTGAAATTTTGCGCCATAATTTGCTCAATCTGACTTTTAAAGTCGTATACATAATATGCATATTCTGCAACATTGTTCCTGAGCTAAAAATGATGTCAACATATGAACAAACTATTGAAAATGTTTGAAAAAACATATAATCTGTATGTGCTACATTATATATGTAATATATGCAAACCAAAAAATATATATATATATGTGTATATCTACCAAATAAAGAGCTTAAGAAGACAATTGATAAAGTTGTATATTAAGTGCATACATACATATTGTCTGACACTATCGACAAAAAGTATAAAATTGCATCAGTGACAAACGTGTATAAAAATGGATAACTATAACAAACACTAGTTAAAAACACTCTATCTGAACCCACTCTGTTCCCCCTGATAATTCCGAAAATGTAATAACTGTACAAACAATATATAAATATTGCCATGATAGGACTCCAGGTTTCAAAATGTAAAATTAATAATATTCTAAAATAGCTTTAGAAATGTAATCATTCAGTCCAGGTGGATTCGTAGCATCTAGGAATAATTGCCACCATGTCTCTCTAAAACCCAGTAGCATTTTAAGGTCACATCCCCTAGGATCTGTATAGAGAGTTTCTAGTATGGCGAATTTAAATTCGTGCATGTTACCCATCTTTTCGATGTGCCTATATAATGCATTCTTAGTATCTTTCTTCCTGATACAATAAATGTGATCGTATATACGTTGTCTAAAACTTCTTTTGGTTTTTCATATATAAAACCCTGAACATACTGTACATTTTGCCATGTATATAATCCTTTTTGTCTTACAATTGCCATACTTAAATTTGATCCTAGCGTGTCCCATATTGTCTAACATAATACTGGCTACTTCAAGTATAAATCCACATTGATTACACATCCCACATTTGATAGTGTGTTTCCCTTTGTTATTTTTTGTGGTGGATATTGTTTGGCTGTTTCTTCCCAGATACCATTTTATACTGCAACCCATTTTAAGTACAATTCTGGGTCCAGTCCCTAATACATCCTTCCAATTACTATCTCTCAATAATAAAAACCAATATTTTATAAATATATTCTTGACCTGTTCAACCTCGGTATTGAATGTTAATATACATGATCTCTCATATTGACTAATACTGGTCTGATTTCCTATACTTGTATTGCTTATAACATCACACTGAATTATTTTATTGAGTGCTTTTGAAGTTGTCTGGTAACGTGTTTGGAATAAATTCTGTTTTTAGAAGAAGAGGCTGGTGCACTTATTGGTGGTACGTGGATGTATACTTTCCAGGAGGAAGTTTCTTTTTGTTCAATTCACTCCATGGAAATCACCAGTGACAAGATGCCTCCATCTACTGACAGAGAAGTTGATGACTTTTCCAAACTACGTGCAGAGGTCACCTCATTGAAAGGTGAAGTCACTCGGATATTGGAACTATTGCATGAATTTACACGGACAGGGACAAAGCCTGACAATGCCACAAGTAAAAGTAGAACAATACCATCTACCACTCTTTCTGGTAGTGGTATTACCAAAGAAAATGCTAATATTAACAAATGTCAGGGTCCTGTACTTGCAGGTACGGAACCAGATATGCATCAAAGGAGTATACCTTTAAACTCTTCACAAGGAGGGCCTAATGGCAGTTTCAGCATTCCCAATGGACAAGACATTCGGCTGAAACACAGCGCGATAGACTTGGATAATGTACAAGTGGGTACCGATCAATTTGATAGCAAGGTGAACAACTCAGACTTTGCTTTTGATTTCTCACTATACGAGGTTGATGAAGAAGCCATTCGTACTGGGGCTAGACCTAAAAAATTCCCACCCCTAAAGACTTATTCTACCGCAGTGGGAAAAAGTAACATCACAAACAAAGGTTCTGTCAGTTTGCAGCATCAATCCCACACATCTATAGATGGGAAAGGGAACAATGACAAGGACAATTATTTAAATAAATTTTTATCTAATCATTGCAACCTCGATAAAGTGAATGATAGAGAGCCAAATTCAGTAAATTCTAAACCAGAAAATACGGGAACTCTGAAAGATATGATATACACTTTGTGTAAGAAATTAATTATTATTAACGGACTCAAAGTGGATAATGCATATTTGCAAAAATGTTTAGATTTAAAAATAGTTCACATGGGCTTGTGATTTTTCAAAGTGCCCATGGGAATTGTGATTAATGACTGTACTATGAATGAGTTTAATCAAGTATTTAATGAATGTGGCTTCAGTTTTATGAAGTTAATAATCAAATTTAATGATGAAAAGTTTAGTAATATAATACATGAAGTTGAAATGTTAAATAATAAAATTGTCGACGATTTATTGTTTTCTGAATGGGAGAGGCTTTATAAAAAACAATATGTATTAGCAGAACAAAAGATGTTAAATATTAGTGAAAAGAAGCAAAGAAAGATAATTAGAGATATAGAACAATATAAGAAAGGGTAAGCATACAAATGGACATCTGAAACGAATATAGAAAGACTGATAGAGTGTATACTGACAAACATTTTGTAAACCACATACATGACAGTGAGTATACTCATGAACAGAATTCACATTTTTATTGGGGAGGGGACAGACAAACAGAAATTCAAGCGAACAGGAACACAGTAAGCAGGAATCAGGCACAATATTAGAAGAAAAACGAAGGAGAAGTATTGAGGACAAGACAAGAGAAGGAATTAAATAAAACATCTGAAGATAATCTAGGAAGTAATAACATCATAGTGGATGGGTATATATGGAGTTATAATAGCTAAAATCTTTAATTATTCCAGTATACAAATTCAGTTGGCACATTTTGATGTATTAGCCAAAGGAATGAAATTTATACCCACTCCCACTTTTGATTTAGTGGACTGTCTATGTGAGATAAAGAAATATGTGAAGAAGCTGAACTTGTCTATTCTATTCCAAGATAGACAGAAAACATAGAATAGGAGCGCAGTTGAATCAAAAATAAAGAAAAAGAGTACATTTGTTCCTCCCAACCACCCTCAGGAAGATAACTATGAGAGGTTGGTGATGCATGAGGTATATCAGCTGTATTATAGGGTTAGGAACAATCAACCAAGTGACAATTTAACTCAGGAAGAATTACAAACATTAAGAACTTTACAGATGGATAATAACATCAGAGTCATGAAGCCAGATAAAGGGGGAGGGGTGGCCATTTTTGATAACAATTTATACACTAAAAAAATGTATGACATATTACATCTATCAGGTAATTATGAAACTATTTTGATCAATGAGGTAAACATTGCATATCAGAGAATAGATTCATACCTGGAGGAATTTCTCATTGAAGGTAGAATAACAAACAAAATATTAGATAGCCTGAAAGTCAGATTTCCAAGATTAGCAACTCTGGTAGGGATAGCGAAAGTACGTGTGTTGGACCCATGCCTCAGACCAATATTATCGGGTACACCAAATCCAAAACTTTCCCAGTTGGTAAAATTATTGATATCTGGCTTAAACCTATATATGACAATATAAGTCACATGGTTAAGGATTCCTGGGAGTTCCTTAGTAACTTCCCAGTAAATTCTTTAAATGGGAATAGTATTATAGTTACAGTTGATATTATAGACCTTTTCTCTTGCATTCCCAAGCAGGAAGGCCTGGATGCTTTATGTAATAACATCAGAAGACATACAAACTTAGAATGGGACAAAATCTGTTTGATTATGGAATGCATGTCCATAGTACTAGATAATAACTTTATTTATTATGAGGGTGAACATTTCTGTCAAACAAGAGGAGTAGCAATGGGTGCCGCATGTGCACCCATTTAGGCAAATTTAGTAATGTTAGATTGGGAGGATACTATACTGTTTACTAGTGAATATTTCAAGAAAATCAAACATTTTTCAAGATTTCTTGACAATATTTATATTATATGGGATGACAGTATTGATAATTTACATAAATTCCTAGATTTCATTAATGAAAGTAGCCCATTTTTTTAAATTTACTCATGCGTATAGTTGCACAGGGTTACCTTACCTAGATACTATTATATACAAACAAGAAGGAGAAGTAAAATCATGTATTTACAGGAAAAGTACCTTCTCCAATGATTATTTAGAATATGGAAGCTATCATCCGGAGAAGATGAAGCATAACATATTCAAGGGTCAATGCATAAGAGTTGTAAGAATGACCTCACATTATAAGGAGATGGTAGATGAGGCAAAATTTATTACTCAACTTTTTGAAGAGAGGGGATACTCCATCAAGGTGATGTAGCAAATTGGTTTAAATATCATTACTCAATGGGGTACCAAGTATAAACCCTTACTGGGTTCAGGAGTTGTACACAGATTTAGAATAAGTGATATAAGCAATACAAGTATAGGAAATCAAACTAGTATTAGTCAATATGAGAGATCATGTATATTAACATTCAATACCGAAGTTGAACAGGTCAAGAATATATTAATAAAATACTGGTTTTTATTATTGAGAGATACTAATTGGAAGGATGTATTAGGGACTAGACCCAGAATTGTACTTAAAATGGGTCGCAATGTAAAATGGTATCTGGGAAGAAACAACCAAACGATATCCACCACAAAAAATAACAAAGGGAAACACACTATCAAATGTGGGATGTGTAATCAATGTGAATTTATACTTGAAGTAGCCAGTATTACGTTAGACAATATGGGACACACTACGATCAAATTTAAGTATGGCAATTTTAAGACAAAAAGGATTATATACATGGCAAAATGTACAGTATGTTCAGGGTTTTATATATGAAAAACCAAAAGAAGTTTTAGACAACGTATATATGATCACATTTATTATATCAGGAAGAAAGATACTAAGAATGCATTATATAGGCACATCGAAAAGATGGGTAACACGCACGAATTTAGATTCGCCATACTAGAAACTCTCTATACAGATCCTAGGGGTGTGACCTTAAAATGCTACTGGGTTTTAGAGAGACATGGTGGCAATTATTCCTAGATGCTACGAATCCACCTGGACTGAATGATTACATTTCTTGTAAAGCTATTTTAGAATATTATTAATTTTACATTTTGAAACCTGGAGTCCTATCATGGCAATATTTATATATTGTTTGTACAGTTATTACATTTTCGGAATTATCAGGGGGAAGAGAGTGGGTTCAGATAGAGTGTTTTTAACTAGTGTTTGTTATAGTTATCCATTTTTATACACGTTTGTCACTGATGCGATTTTATACTTTTTGTCAATAGTGTCAGACAATATGTATGTATGCACTTAATATACAACTATATCAACTGTTTTCTTAGGCTCTTTATTAGTTAGATATACATATCTATCTATATATATATATATATATATATATATATATATATTTTTTTTTTTTTGGTTTGCATATATTACATATATAATATTTAGTAGCACATACAAATTATCCCCGGGATTCATGAAGCTTGCACCAGGCACACGCATAGCATAGGTGTTATAACGCCAAATATGGCCGTCGAGCGATTCAGGTACGATCCAATTCCACATGCACTACCGGTGTACGCCCGATCTGCGCAGCCCCCGGCGTAGGTATGCTAATCACCCCATGTGCAGTGTTGCACCATGCAAATGAAGTCATACAGCAATTCATGAAGTGGTGCAGGCGTAGCGTAAGCCCACGGAAATGTAAACCAAAAAACACGGTTTACATTTTCCCAAACAGAACATCGGAGCTATGGAAGAGGGCCAGACCCAGGTATCACAACGTTAACATATGCCAATGGTGAAATACACAGCCAATGGCATAAGAAAAGGTGCACAACACGTAAATAACAACATTTAATGTCATGCCCACAGTAACGCACAGCACAACCGCAGGGCATGTGTGCGGAAGCTGTAACATAAAGAAATAATTTATAAATGTCATAAAATTGCAACGTAATAGAAATCAGGTTTACAGCATAATACACAATGGTAGGCATGGAACACCACAACCAAGGTGCAAGGGTTGCTAAGGGCTTGCGATAGTGTTTGGCGCGGTAACTATGAATTAGTAGTCAATGCCATGCAAATGAGGCAGATAATACTGAATCGCAAATGTCCCGCCGGATGAAGGTTGTACCATACGGCGCAGCGGTATAACACCGAGGTGTGGCTCAGAGGAGATACATGACACCAGCAGAGGGGTGTGCCACCGTAGCAGTAAGCACATTGGAGGATTGCAAATCTGGCCTATCCGTTGCTAAGCAAAGCTGCAGGACAGGGGTGGGGAGGAATCGTTTAGCTGAGAGCACACATGGTGGCCAAAAGCGCATGTGTACGAGGATGAAAACGTGCCCAAAACCCAATAATCGGATGCACGCGCTGCAAACAATAGCAGAAACAGGAAGATCAGGGGAAGAAAAGAAGGAAATGCGGAAGAAGGGTAATTGGAGTACTAATGAGCAATCAACACCAATACCCACAAAGGCCAATCGACGGCAGCTGACAAGTCTGCTTGCAGAAACCTGCAAAACAGGGTAGGGGAGGCATTTGAATGCAAAGAAAGGAGGGGAGGTATTGGATTGCAAAGATAGGAGACCTGACACAGTAGAGCAAAGCAAACCGACAGCAGACCGGCAGTAGCACACATAACGCAAGATACGTCAGGTCCAGGAAAGAACAAATGAAAGTAGGCTACAGAATGCACGCCAGAAAATGGTAGGTGCAACACGCAGAAATGTAAAGGGAAGGTCAAGAGGTAATCCACGGCAGGCAAATGTAATTCAACACCAAAGGCACCACAATAGTAGTTCCAGCAATAAAACACATAAGATAACCTGTAGCTACGATCATACATACACACCCTATGACATCATTGGTGTTCACAGCACAATAGTATAAAGTGTGAAAGCACCCAACACACACCTGTGTATTCCCAAACACCGCACCATAGGTGTAAACACACGGGGAACTTTTAAAATGTACATGTTGGGAGCTGCCATAGCTGTCATTCATCAGCATGTGTTAGAGACTGACGGTGTTGTGGAGGATGATGCCGACAACCACCGCAGGCCTCGGAGGAGAAGGAGAGTGTTCAGACCAAGGGTAACCTACCAGGGGCTACATGACCTGGAGATAGCAGAGCATTACAGGGTGGACAGGGACATCTTACAGCAAATAGTGGAGCTGTGCCGGCCACACCTGAGAACCAGAAACAACAGAGGGGAACCCATCCCAGTGGACACGAAGGTATGTGTAAGCCTGCGAATACTGGCCACAGGTACCTTTCAAAGGCCAACTGGAGATATAATGGGTATCTCATAGGCATCCGCATCCAGGGTACTACACCAGTTCCTGGATGCCATGTTACCACATGCCAATGAGCAGATATACTTCCCCAGAACTCAGGAGGAGTTGGCCAGCAATATGCACCACTTCCACCGTGTGGCACAATACCCGGAGGTACTGGATGTGATAGACTGCACGCACATACAAATCAAGTCACCACCCAGTGAGCAGGGTAGGCACTACATAAACCGCAAGGGATTCCACTCCATCAACTGCCAGGTCGTGTGCAATGCCCAGGGCATTATCATGGATGTGTGTGCTGGCAGCCCTGGAAGCTACCATGACTCCCATATCTGGCATGCCTCAGAGCTGTATCAGGTATTTGTCAGGGGGGACATCCTACATGGCCATCTCGTGGGGGATGCTGGCTATGCACTGGAGCCGTGGATGATGACTCCCATCAGAAATGCACACACACCCATGCAAGAACGGCATAATGAGGCACACGCACAAACCAGAATCATCACAGAGCATGTGTTCGGGATGCTGAAATCATGGTTCCGGTGCTTGGATACATCAGGTGGAGCCTTGCAGTACTCTCCAGGCACATGTGCCCACATCATCATAGTATGTGCCATGCTACATAATATGATCCTGCGGAAGCAGCTGCAGCAGGGACAAAATGGTGAAGGCCCTCATAGCCCACCGCAATTGCCAAGGCCATTACAGGCACAGAGGGATTCAGACCATGAACACACTGTGCCAGCCCCAGTAGGCAGACGGAGGCGTGCCCAATATGCCTACACCTTGGCAAAGAGGGAACGTATAACACATACTCTGACAGTGTAGACCCCTACGTACTGACACCTCTCCACCTGCACACACAGTAAAATGGATGGCACACAAACATGACCACCTGTAAATTGTAATGTATAGGTGGCCCAATGTGTGACTCCTACATAGGCAGCCCTCAAACATTGTAAACACAACAGCCAGTGGAACACGGAATGCCAACACCTGAACAGTACATGAGTCTTACAGCATATGGTGGTGCTGTGTGCCTGTCACTTTCCCCGCCAGATATATATATATATATATATATATATATATATATATATATATAGATATATATATATATATATATATATATATATATATATATATATATATATATATATATGTACACATATGCATATATATAATACATATAGAAAGGGCAATAGAGGGATATATGGTGATATAGATGGATTCAGCGATATCTGCAAATATAATAGATAGTTCAACGACATTCATAACATCTTGGAGGTACAAATAAATAGGATACCGCCAACCATGGAATGTGTAACATATCAACATGCGTAACCACGAGGCTGAAAAACCGCTAGAACACAGTACTGGAACAGTACATCTGCGAGTAATAGTATGATGATATGAAGGGACAGTTAGTCACCGCTGCCGGTGTCGCGGTCCATGTAGGTACTGTGTTCAACTGTGTCTGTGAGTGCTGTAGTCTGTGTAAGTGTGCGTTGAGGGTGCCGTGTGCGTCTCTGTGTGACTGAAATGTGTGTGTGTGTCTGCAACATGTGTTTGTTAGTGCCAATTCAGAGGCAGATCAGTACGGTAGGTGTGGGTATAGCTAGCCGTAGGCATACGGTTACTACCTGTCCCACAGTAGGAGGGACAGCCCCACCCTGGACAGGTGTGTCCTGACATAAAACAGTACAAAGGGCAAATGTCCGAGATGGTAGGACATAAATATGTCCCATATATAATGTAACAGTCGTATTTAATAGTTATGCCTGTATGTAAGAAACTTAAATCTTACATGCAATATGATAAGTAGCCAAAGTCACACAACAATAGGTATGTAGTGAGGATAAAAGTATGTGCTAACCTGTGTACTGACCGTGGCTACGTGTTGGCCTGTAAACACCGCTTTGTGTCCTGCAAGTGTCCAACAATGACCATATGAAAAGGTGGCAACCCATGGCAAACAGGCTCTTTTAACAACACAACCACAATGACTGCAAATATCTGGGACAGAAATACAAGAGATAGCTGTCACTTACACATATCCCCTGATATATCGCTGCAATTATGGAGGTATACAAGTAGCAGGCTTACCTGCAGACGATATAGAAACCAATTAACAATGGCCCAACGTACAATCCCATAACATAAGTCTACTAACTGTTAGCTCTCTAATTAGGGACGGAGCCCACACACATATATACGGATTATGTAGAAATGCAAGGCCCACAAACCTGCATATGTTACATACAACCACCGACATCCCCACACTAGAAACTAAAGTAATACAGGCTAATAGCAGCACATACAGTAAGTCAATTACATCTGCAGAACCCTCAACATACCGTGTGAGAGACACAATTAAAGGCGTCATGCAAAATTGCAGGCGTTGTATAATGGAACAAACAGCCATGTTACAGGTTTTGATTGCAATACTCCGTTATCAGATGTAGGGATGACAGGTACACCCACATGTTGAACACAATACTCTGTCTGTCACACACAATCCACGGGGGACATGAATCCAAACTATACTTGTCTCCATGCATAGCAGTTGCAGTTACACATAACAACACACAATACAGACCGTCTCCCCAAAGGTAGGGCAAATAGGCAACGCCCAAGTGGAGAATCCAATTATACCCCACTGTCGCCGCGTAATTGGCGAATGGAGTAGCTGCACAGCTGATATGCAAGTAATTAGTCACTCAGGAACACCAATTGGCAGGATGAATCCACATGTTTCAGGTATCGACGTATATAAGGATGACTTGCCAGACATTCAAACCGTATGCTCAGACCGAATAACAGTTGAAACACTGTGAGAGAGAGATAGAAATGAAATGCCGTAACGACAACAAGGTATGTAGAACACCCGATATGCAAGGTTATGTATAGCATGATCTGTATTAATTAGTTTTACTGTATGTATAGCATGGTTTGCATTAATTAAACGTGTCCGCAATGCATAAAGTGGGGAAAGGTATTTATCTAGTGATGTCTTGCTGAGCATACTAATGCTTGTAGAAACTGTGCGTCCAACAGTGGGACACAAGGTACACAGCACAGACACCACAAGGGATGCTACATGAGGGCGTTAAACAGAACAATGCCATACAACCCGCCGTCAGTGGTAGGGTACGTCCAACAAGGACGTGCCATAGCAGGGGATAGTATATGTTGATATACTGTCACAGCATGCATGTGTATGGGCATATAACGTTAATGACATATGTCCCGCTGTGCAAGTATGCTTTGCATTATGGGATACTATGTGAAATATGTGTAATGTATAGTATTATAGTTAGATATGACAGATATTCTACACAGCATAACAGGCATATCATGCATACCACAGGTATCGTCTATTGGTATGTACAATAACAGGATACATATGGCCTGTAGGTATGGGACATAGTAATAGCATGATAGCTAATATAAATGGAAGGGCTACCAAGTAACCATGCACAAAGGACATGTAATAGCTTCACAGGTGCATAGTGGGGTGCTATGCAGTCTGGCAAGTCCATGTGTAAGCACAACTACAGTGTTCACACTAGTGGCACCTCTCTAGGGTACTTTCCTGTGAACAGCAGAGCCAGGTGTCACCTGCACCTCTGCACAGTACAGCCACTGCAGTGATCCCAGGC
Organism: Protopterus annectens; assembly: GCF_019279795.1. NCBI lineage: Eukaryota > Metazoa > Chordata > Ceratodontiformes > Protopteridae > Protopterus > Protopterus annectens. Next base: position 372,671,355 of record NC_056729.1, on the reverse strand, counting down.
CTACATGTGTCTCCCAACCACCAAGGGAGGTATCACATGAACAGTGCTACTGAGTGTCCCTGCGTGATGTACATAGGACTTATGTTCCACAGCATGGTGAGTGTCCGGTTTGGGAATGTAACCCAGAAGCACATCCCACTCATTGTGGCATGTGTGCACATATCTATGAGCATGTTGCTCACAGTGGCCTCTGCTTATGTCGCGTATGAGGAGTATATCCAGCAATAATGTTGTGGACATGGGCCCTGTCTGATCAGCAGAGGTCACCCCTTAGTATGTAGTATGCAAATGTGTACAGATGTGGTGTCCGTAGTGCAGCCGCATATTTAAACTGTTGGAGCTCAGTAAACGTCATGGCGTGTTAATGTTGTGGCATGTAAAGCTGTAGCTGTTGTGTAAGGTACACCCTAAATGGGGTGGTGTACCCTTGAATGTGTGTAGATGTCTTGAGTTCAGAGGTACAATGGGTGCCTGTGTACCAGCTACACACCCAGTACAGATAGGTGTGGCCACGTAGAAGGATATCCACGCCACAGTGGCAATACGGTAACCACAGGAGTGGGTGTGACATATGTGTGTACTGCAAACATGTACAATGTGATATGTATGTAGGGGACTACCATCCATGTGATAGTCAGTGGGTGAATGGTGTAATGCAAAGGTGATGTGCATGCACCTTGTGTCATGTAGCTTGATGCCATGATAGTCATATTATGTATCTGTCACAGCAACACCCGTATGGTTGGAGTCAGTATCAGCTGGTGGAGCAATCATGGCGCATGGTATGTAGGGGTTTGAAAGCTAGGCAGGGAAATTCCCCTGTGCTAGCCTGTTCTGCAGGGAAGCATATACTGAACATGAGGCGCCCTATGACTGAGGACCGTGGTATGCCAAATGTACCTGACATGTAGTGGGTACTATGGTATGCTGGCCTCACTGTGTGTCCTGTCCATGAGCCACATAGCATAACATCCTGAGACACAGGGTACGATGTGCAGGTGGATGTGTATGTTGTCAATACCAGAATGGGGAATGTTGCTGAAAGGCAATGAGAGGAAAATGTAGGATGTGTGGACTCCCGTAACATCAGCAACTGCCCTGGTAACTGTATGAAAGGAGTCCACCATGTGTAGGGGCCATGCTCTGACCTTAACAAGCCCAATACGGGTGGCAGCAAAGGACGGGAGCCCAACAATGTCTCTGTGAATGACGTCCTTGATGATGTGCCCCATAGTCATGCAGAACAGTCCAGTCAGGTGTGTAGGACTATAGTCCCACTCGTGCAATGCGGTGCCACCTGTGTGTAGTGTGGTAAATGCTGCTGTGTGCCATTCAGGGGCTACAATGTCTGAAACAAGGCTATTACTGAATATGGTGGCCTAGTGGGGAGATATGTAATTCAGAGGTTGGTGGACATCACAGCCTGGGACGTTGGAAGGTGACATGGGGCCAGTGTCCCAGGACATATAGAGTGTAGGTCAGTACTGTGTAGGTGTGACCACAGGGACACCACAATGTTCATGTATGGATTGCGGCCCTGTAGTGAGTCAGAGGGTGTAATGTCAGCATTGAATCCATCCTCCAGCATGTTGCCAACAACACCTGGGTCTGCAATGTTCCTGAGTGACTGTTGTATGTGACAGCAGATGTGGGTGTTGCCATCGAATACTAACATACCACCATAATGCCTGGTGGTACACCCCAGAATGTGTGGCAGTCATGTTTACGTAGCTAGTCTTGGAGTATGTGATGAGGGACCCTGTGGCCCCACCACGGCTGACCAGTGAGCCACCCCACACATGGGAATGTACACCACTGTGCAACAGCCTACACCTGTTGTTGTACATCATATGTCCATGGAACATGACCACCAGAGTGGCGTCTGTTATCTGGTGTGTACCATCATGGCTCTGTGTGGAATAGCATGATCCATGCAGTTGTGTACATGCTAATGAAGTGCACTGGGGTATGTGTCAGCATTTGTATTTGCATTGTCCATCTGCACGGGTGTCATGATGTTAACAACCGCTGTCAGCAGACATCTGTAGTAGGTGTTGTAGTACACATGTACTGTGTATGCTGTGATGGGTGTGTTGCCAGGATATGGCTAACATGGTCGATTAGCATATGTTTGGAATCCACCAATGAGGGGATAAACCCAGGTGTGTAACACCAGTCACATGGTGGTAGTGTTCATGCCAAGGGTAATGTAGGTCTTGGAGGTGGTGTGTATGGGTTGATCCAGCAGAGCGGAGGGTATGACTCATGGATGTGTCGGTACATGAGTGGCTATCCCAGTGAAGTGTGGGGTAGTGTCAGTCACACATCAGTAGTAGCTGTCTGAGGCCCACTGTCCACTATACCAACATAAAAGGTATGTTACCCGTGGGGTATGATGTTGACTCTGTCGCTTGTTACAATGTGTATAGCGGTCGCAGACACAGTTAGTTGCACATGGAGCACGTCTGATGCATTGTGCTAAGTAACTTGCCAGGATTTGTGCAAAACATAGTTGGATATGGGAACCCCTCAGCTGTGGGTGTGCCGGTCCAGGTATGTGCCTGAAAGGTATGGTCTGTCTATAACCTGTCATTGCATGTATGCTCTGCAGAGCCTAGAGATCAGGTCCCAGTCACTGCAGAGATGTTTGAGTGGTGTATTATAAGGTGTGCCTTGCCTGTGTGCGTCACAGAGGAAGATGCAAGCATTGTGTCACATGACCCCATGTAGTGCCTGCCAGTTACCACCCTGCCAGTGACAGTTATTGGAAACTGTGCATGACAGGCAGTATAGAAGCAGCAAGAGCCTTACATGTGAGCTGTACTCCCAGGGCTGACAGGTGCAAGTCATCTGTGCCACAGCATTGTGTTTGACCAGGACAGTCATAACAGACAGATACCACATGCCTGTGGAATGACAATAGGAGCATAGGCAACTGTTGAAGTGACACAGTCGGTCATTGTACAGTGGTATCATGCCCAGACAAATGCACAATGCTCCCCAGGGCTAGGCCCACACCCTCAGGGCTATAAGACTGGTGAGCTATTGCATGTCCCTACACACGTAGTCTGTAAAGTGGCATCACAGGGCAGTCACACTAACATGGAGAATGACAGTCATATCATACCTGGTGAGGTGTGGCATGGGTGCATAGGTTATGTTGCAGAAGCAGTTACCCGACAGCAAGATGTAAGCGACTAACGCCTTGTGTAGCCTGCTGTGTGGAACTGCAGTGTGACTCCCTACAGAGTCAGCTATGACTGGTGTGTTGTGAATGTTATAACTCACTATTGGCTGGATGTGATGGGCACACATGAGTCTGTGGGCTATAAGCTGGTGATGTTGTCTTCCATGATGGGGGCTACCTCTGGTGACTACAGTGAGTATGGAGACGTACTGCACAAGTTGTCCTCGTAGGTGTTGCCAGTGGTGTAGATCATGTGAGACTATGTGATGGGTGGGGTGTGTTGCGAATATTACACATCCCCAAATGACTGTCAGGTGCAGTCAGGGTTGGTGACAGCATTACCCCCAGCCATAGCTGTCAACCTCCTGTCCCCAAACTGAGGAACATTAACCCTCATACTGTTTGACAAATGGGCAAAACGTGGAACACTTACAACTGGCTTACTAACAGCGTCAACTAGGAAGGACATATGATGGCTAAAATAGGCTGGTCTTATGTATAAAAGAGATATTCCAATGAATTAATATGATTCCCATCTATTTAGCCATGGCTAGCAGGTAAACTATTTACAACAAAGAATGTGTGACAGACCCTCCCAATGTGGAACCTTGAGGAACATGCACCTTTTAGAACCCCAAATGAGGTACGTTCCTCGTAATGAGGTACACCTGAGAGCTATGCCCCCAGCACGGCTGCAGAAGTACATCCCCCACAGGCTGTAGTGCCGTATGTTGGGAGGTGAGCACTGAATGTGTACATGAGACAATTGCTCTATTGCCACATGTACGACATATCCCTCATATAGACAGGCAGTAGCACTGGTACGTGACAGTTGGACATGCCTGTATATACAACCATGTCCCACAGGATATGTGCGTTATGTGTGTACAACAGCTGTTGTACCTTAAGCAAGATGGGAAGTGTAGGACAGCCAGTGTACCTGTGGGAAATGGTGTGGAATGTGCGCTATAGTAATCAGTAGCTCATGACATGCTCACAAGTTCTGAACAAGTGCCTAGCATGACCATACAATACAGATAGGGTGTTGAATAATATCAACCCACAAGTGGTGATGACAGTCATTTAGGGTGGCACCGCACTATAACCCTGCTGAGTATGGTGTGCATGTCCATGAACCATTAGCACTGTAGATGTTAGCAGTACAGATGTACAAGATAGCACGGATATTTGATTACAAATACCTTTGCATGTCACAGGAGTGTTCCACCAGTGGCCTGTTGACAGGCTCACAACTACAAAAGGTGCAAGAGTGACATGTGCACAGCACACCAGTGCCAGCTACAGTAGAATAAGGTTAATGTGTTTTACCCCACCCTCATTGCAGCCCATACCACACAGACAAATGTTAGGCATCTGTGTATGTAAGGCTGTGAATGGCCATGACCTATCAGTATAGCTGTGTCAGTGTTGTGAACAACATACAGAATGGGCTGTGTGGGTGAGGTGTGTGACATATGTGCACAGTCTGATGGATGATACCAGCAGTGTCACCTCTAGGTGAACATCCCTGTACCCATAAACTACTACCTAGGCTGTGGGCAACATTATGGACACTGTGTAAGGGATGGTGCTGTGCAGTACACCCCCAACATGGTGACGTCTCCAGGCCCCTTAGGTAATCATATGAGGTACCCATGTCATGTCAGGGTGCCATCCATGAGCACGGAGATCACTGGACAGGCATATACAGCACTGTGGTGACCAATATTGGATCACATACCACCTGTAAGGGGTAATGGCTATGCATGGATGTGCGATACCAGCCTTCACAATCCACACCTCCACTATGCAGCATGCTGTCTACCTTGCAGAAGGACATTTGCTACACCATGATGATGGACATGCTATATGTCCATATCCTGATCTATATGACATATGTCATGGACAGCCACCGTCCTAATACTAAGATCGCCACAGGCTGGGCAGATCCCTGTGCTATATATGTGACATACTCCTGCCATACCATGCAACCCTGTCCATCAAATCTGCACATGTCATCCCAGTCATACATGGTGTGATGGCCGCATGGTAGATGTACTATCAACTGACTGGATCAGTAATGTGGCACTGATGCACCTTGCGGTGGCACAATGGCTGTATGTTACAGCTTGAAAACCGTGCCCGCACATGCTATGGTTGATAACCATCCCTGCGAATGTCGTCTGACTAGCCATTGTCCCATGTCTATCACATGTGCAATACAGGCGATCCGTGGCAGGATGTTGAACAGTTGTACAGTGCTGTGTAGATGTATATGGCAAAACACATGCATGTACAGGTGTCTATGCGTATGTGTGCATTGTCACTGCTCAAGTCCATTACGACTGTGTCTGTGTTGATATGTGACATATACACAGCATCCAGGTCAACAGTAGTACCGTGGACACATCGAGGCATGTGCAGATAGGTAAGAACACAAGTGCAGGCAAACAGACATGCCCACAGCAAGACAGCATTTACATGGAGTATGAAAACTGTAATGAGGTGACACACATATATGGTGATGATATCCAATGCATAATGGGTGTGACGTGTGACACCAACACGTCAGTCATGTCAGTGTCATAATGCTTTGCAAAGATAACTGTGAAGATGCAGTAGATGTCATAGAAATGTATGTGCAGCAGTATCTCTGTACATCTCTGAAACTGTGACCTGTCACCATCATTATGTCTTAGAGATAATGCCCCGTACATGCCTCCCAGCATACACCCGCCAGGAGGATGATGTCCTCATCCCACAGCTCCATGACAACTATGACTTGTTGTTCAGCCATGTGCCACAGCATGCCCAGCAGTGGGATGACCTGTGGCAGGATTTACGCAGGAGGGTGAATGATGTGGGTGGCCATAACCGCACCTACCAGCAGGTGCGCAGACACTGCACGAATCTGATATGACATGCAAAACAGCGTGCCACTGCAATCGCCAGGAAACAAGGTGGAACAGGTGGTGGGCCACCAACCCAGCCCCCACTCACACACACCGAGGAGCTACTGGCCAATCTGGGGGCACCCAGGGAACAGCATCCAGAAACACTAGCTGCCATCGTGGAGGTGGGTGTCTCCCAACCAATGAACCTGGAGTTGCCTGGTAAGTCAGTACTACACATATGGCTATTATAGCCCATGTAGTTGCATGTGTCACTGTACATTATGTAAAGTAACAACATATGCAAGGTATGTGGACACACATGCTGCATACTACAGTATGCTATGTTGTGCATGCACACATGTGCATACTATATGCTATTACACAGGTGAATGTGTTCACATGCACAGTGCAACCTGTGGCTGTCATACAGTTATGGATAATGTTCATACTGGTGTGTCACCCCTATACAGGTACCTCTGGTGTGCCGCACAGACATGGGTCCGTTGCAGGTGAGACTGTCATCAGTATCAGGCATGTTACAGTGTAGATCTATTTGCCATGTGGCCAGTTAACACTTGCACACCTGATGTTTGTTCCAGTCACAATATGCAGGTCGCACCACCCTTCATTCACACATGCCAGCCATGTGCAATATATACAAATGTAATGATACACCGACTTGAAACCACAGTACTTGTCATTGCAACATGTGTGGTCAGCTGTGCATACATCAGTGGAGGTGTTCTACAATGGAGGCATATGCAGTATGCATTGGAACAACATGTGCAATACGCACACAGTACCACACAGTGAGCTGTGATATGGGCAGCCCACGGGTGTCACCATTGTGTCATATGCCCCTGCATTGGGTGCACACATTGTGATGTGCCACCTGACATGTCCCAGACATGTAGTGTTCTGTCTGCAATAATGTCACACTATTGCATGACCTATACCCCACATACCAAACATACAACCCGTTGTCTGCATAGCCCTGTGGATTGTGACATATCTGACATCTATGGGTGTATATCATATGGGACAACACAGACATGTGGAAAAGATGCCCATCACACACAATTGGCCAACACATGTGCACACATGGCAATGGGGAATGGCCAGAGACATGTAGCCACACAGTACTTGGGATGTGTATATACCCTCTTGCACATTGTCCACACATGGTCCAATTATAGCCTTAGTTGACCGATTATACAGTTCATGTGGTACACTGGACAACCTAAAAGCCTGTGCACAGCTACTGGAGGTGTCACTGAAGTCTACCATATACGATCTGTTGAACATCATGACTGTGTTGCAGTTATGGCTATACAATGTGTACATAGTATGCATTCTACAGCAACATAGATGCCTCATGTTGCCATGCAATGGCACAGTGTCTGTACTTCACACTGTATAGCAATGTAGACGGCTAACACTACCCTCCCATGCTCATGCACATTTGCTAAACATGCATTCTATCTGTAGGGCACACACACAACACTGCAATGTGAAGCCCATTACGATGCTGTACATGTGTCAGGACACCATTGTGTCAAACATGTATGCATGTTAATGCACATGTCAGCAGATTACATGTCAAGGTCACATCAGCCATGTGTACTGTTATCCTGTTCTGGGCCACATGGTGTATCACGGGGATGCATGCATACTACCATGATTGTGTGAACTGCATGGCTACAGATATGACACCTGCTTGCTGTAGTGTGCACCCCAGGGAGGTATGCTTACTAACGCTATTAATGTCTGAGCTGCATGCCTTCTGCTGTATCGCAGGCATGCTGCATGCCATCTGAAAATCACATGCATGGTGTGTCTGTGTGTATCTGTGTTTGTTTGTGTGTGTCTGTGTTTGTGTGTGTGTGTGTCTGTGTTTGTGTGTGTGTGTCTGTGTGTGTGTCTGTGTTTGTGTGTGTGTGTGTGTCTATTGTACTTTACATTATTTCTTTGCATTCACAGGTGATGTAGGTGCGTTACCCTCCTACGGTCCATCTGATGTTAGTGCCCCCACAGATACTAGTGGTGCTGAACACATGCATGACGTACAGGCAGGGTTGTCAGGGGCTGAATCTGTGCCAATGGTTACCATCCCAGCTATGTGCCCCTCTTCCCCGCACACAGTTCAGCTGCCAACACATACCGCATCACCAGTGGCCATAGAGGAAGGACAGTCAGCGTCTGTTAGCGTGGAACAGGAATGTGTGGTGGCTACAGAAGGTGTGTCTAAACACCATGGTGTCAGTGTAATGACTGCAGATGTGCCACACAGGCATGTGGCCGGTGCTGCTTGTAGGAGAACCTCTGGCAGACATGCACCTGCAGGACAGAGAGCAGCAGCTGGTATCACCAGACGCATGTTCCAGACTGTAATGGTGGCACAGGCATGTGCTGAACAACAGAACAGAGAAGGGCAGAGGCTGCAGAGGGCTGCTGTCCATACCCTAAATGACAACATCCAGGCAATGGCAAATACTCAACAGCAGATTGCTAATGTTCTGGATAGGTGATTAAGTGAAATGGTCAGAATCCTTGACCGAGGCATGGCAATCCACAAGAGGGAGCTGTCTATGCTGGAACACCTGGTAGGAGTGAGGCATAGGCCACATGAAAGTAGGCCAGCAACACTACCTAGTGTAGGTTGACGTGAGCGTGCCACCTCACATGCCCGCTCCCATAGTGCCGGTAGCAGTAGCAGTGTAGCTGGTGCTGCGCTGTCAACACCAGGACACAGCAGGCCACATGGACGTGGCCCTGGACGGTCTCAGCGGGGACACGGTTCCAGCGGACATGTGTCGTCGGACAGTAGCTACTCTGTACCTCCAGCTGGTAGTGCCCGTGCAACCCCAGGCAGGCACAAGTCATGTGGCCGTGGACGGACACAATGAGCTGTACAACCTGCTCTGTACAATCTGGGGCTGTCAATTATACCCTGTGTAGGCCTCACAAATGGCAGAACTGTGTACACACATACACGCACACAGCAAACACAACTGTAGGGTTCCACAACATCCACATGCATTCTGCACAGACATGTCCAGTCAACTCACCGTCCCTTACACACACACATGATGTTATCCATTGGTGCAGCCTATGCCCCTGGCAAACATATCACCCTGTGCATATGATGAAGCCTGTGCCGCATCCCTGTCATCCACACCATCGGTGCAGGGTTATGCACAAATATTCTGATGCACAGGGTGAACAGCATAGGGAGAGGTGTATGTAATATTACCTGTGTATGCATAGTGAGGGATGTGTATGTTGCAGTGTTTGTGTGTGAATACTGAGAGAAGTGTATGTGACACAGGTTGTGTACTGTCAACATGCACCAGTCATACCATGTAGTGCAGGTGCAGCATGCATTGTGATGTGTTCACAGTATGTGTCTCAGTTACATCTGTAGCACCATGTTGGTTGTGATACCCTGGTTCCCTCCTATGGTGTACTTGCATGTGCCTACAGGTAGCAGTGTTTGCAGTCCCCCACGTGTAACTGTGGATTACTCACAGGCACGTCTGGCAATATCAGCATGGTACATGTACCTTCAACCTGACTGTTGGACACACCAACATGACACAGATGTCCGCACATATACTGCACCTGAAGCATGTGGTCGGTGCCACAGGCTACACTGGACAGAGACGTGACATACATAGCAGGACACATTACAGGTATGGTGACATGGTGCAGGGGTTGTACACAGCGGCCTGGCCAATGATGATGTGAGGTGACACTTGGTAGCTGGAGGCCACACTGGGCATCAGTAGGACCCTGTAACAGTACGGGAACATGGCTGCATTCACGGGGTGTACACCACTATAATGCACACCCCATAGTGTGCAGGTGGGGACCCTTGCCTGTGTGGTCATCACCCTCACAGTACTATGCACCCACACGACGTGTCACAGAGAAGGGACATGCACAGGTAGCCAGTATGGCTGGGACCTATGGCATCAACAGGGTTGTGCAATGCATCACCATTACGGGTTAGTCACCACGTGGGGTTAGTGATCATTTCCCACCGTATATTAGCATACACCCTCACACCAAGCACCAGACATACATACAGACACACGCACACTGTAGTGACCACACATGTGTATACGGACAGCCAACGTGTGTGATGCACCTCACCGGCCAACGTCATGCTTCCCACACTGACGTATGTACAGATCTCTACAATGGTGTACAGGGATGTGTAGCAACTGGGACATATTCCCTGCGATATGTGGCATCCCTGGTAACACATTCGGACACACATGGCAGTGCTGGGAATGATACACCTGCCATATGATGACACGTTTGATAGACATGCAGTGGTATTGTTTGCATTATGTGTACCAATGCTATATCTGGCAAATGTGCTGCTATATGCATACGGGAGGTTGTAGGTGTTACAGGTGCTATGTGACTATAGTTGTTAACACCTGACCGCTGTGTATGCATTATGTCAGCACCGTCATGTAACAGCGACATAGCATACTGTTTGCACATGGCATGATAGGATGGTGTGTGATACAACTGTGAGCCACCCCCTGCACACATACATCTAGACAGGTGGTTCACCACGTTATGTACACACATCCCTACATACGTGCTGTTTGTAAATCACCGTATACAGGTGTCAAAGATGGGTCTGCATTGCGTCTGCATGTCGTAGGTAGGTGCAACTATGTTACGGACATCGGCCACTGCACATGCATGTTTGCTGCATGCACAGTACAGATGTCACATGTGTCTCCTGTTGCCATGTTTGTATGCATTGCTATTGTTGGACATGTGTATTGACATACATAACACATGGACTGCGGTATGATATCACGGGTGACACAGGCGACCAGTACAAGGGTATGTGTCCCGGTCAACACTGCTACCCCCTGTAGTGTGAGCATTCAACAGACATGGGCCCACCTTTCATTCGCGTGTGTAGCATTGATTAGGCCAGTGTTATGCACGAGGTACATCAAAGGCTATGTATGTATGTGTTGTGTGTGCAGTCCATGCACACATCCACACAATCACATGTATGACATACCCAGACATGTGTTCACTGGTGTACAGCAACAGTCAGATGTCACAGCTGTGTAAGGGCCATGGTATGTCTTGAGCCGACCTGTTCATCTATACTGGTATCATTGCAATGCATAACACCTGTTGGATCCCTGTTGGTACATGTGTACTCTGCACAGCTGGTGTACACCGCTGTACAGCCCAGTGGTCATGTGTCACATGGTGTTGTGGGACCGTAAGGCTGTGTAGTGCTGCAACGACGACATGGTGCTGACTTGACAGCTACAGTGTACACTGCAGTGTGTACGTGTGTGACCTGCACCTGTGACAGCTGTGATGGCAGCTGTGTGTGTACAGGTCACTGCATGTGTGACCGCTCTGTGCGTGAGGGCAATTATACCTTACTGTGCCCTTCTGTGTGTACACTCGATCTGCATGCAAGATGGCCCTTTGCAACAGCTAAGTGTGTGAGCATGCCCAGTACACCATTGTGTAGATGGACACACAGTACATTCCACACTGCGCCCTTCCGTGATTAGAGTCCGTGTGCATGCAAGTTGGCCCTTTGCAACTGCTAAGTGTGTGATCATGCCCAGTATGCCGTTGTGTAGATGGACACACAGTACATTCCACACTGCACCCTTCCGTGATTAGAGTCCGTGTGCATGCAAGTTGGCCCTTTGCAACTGCTAAGTGTGTGAGCATGCGCAGTACGCCGTTGTGTGGATGGACACACAGTACATTCCACACTGCGCCCTTCCATGATTAGAGTCCGTGTGCATGCAAGATGGCCCTTTGCAACTGGTGATTAGAGTCCGTGTGCATGCAAGATGGCCCTTTGCAACTGCTAAGTGTGTGAGCATGCCCAGTATGCCATTGTGTAGATGGACACACAGTACATTCCAAACAGACATGTGATACTAAGCGTGTGGGCATGGCCATTGACATCCTGTATAGCCATGGTGGTCATCCAGGCAACAGATGTCCAATTTCAATGTCACGATGGATGCCTACATTGAACACACTGGTTGCTCTCTCGAAGGGTGTACTGTCTGTGGCGCATCCCGTATCTATTTAGTGTTGTAGTGCTCCGTAGATATTTAGTTGGCCCGATGACAGCACTGCCGTGTTTGTGTGCGTCTACCTTGGGACAGTAATATGCTTTCAGACCGCTCACTCTCTAAACATTCCCTATCGGCATCTTTGCCTTTGCGGATGATGTCACCCACCTAGAAGTATGCCTCTGGGAGTGCTGTGTTCAGTAATCTCGGTAGCACATTCTGTAAATGCGTAATGCTGTAGTGTGTTAGAGTAGGTAGATGTATGTTCAACTCCCGGCCCTTCCAAGTGTGTGTGTGTGTGTGTGTGTGTGTGTGTGTTTCCAGCTGCCTGGGGACACAGTAATGCTTTTAGAAGCCTCACAACACATACATTCCCTATCAGCGTCTTTGCCTTTGCGGATGATTTCACCCACCTAGAAGTATGCCTCTGGGAGTGCTGTGCTCAGTAATCTCGGTAGCGCGTTCTGTAAATGCATAATGCTGTAGTGTGTTAGAGTAGGTAGGTGTATGTTCAACTCCCAGCCCTTCCAAGTGTGTGTGTGTGTGTGTGTGTGTGTGTGTGTGTGTGTGTGTGTGTGTGTTACCAGCTGCCTGGGGACACAGTAATGCTTTTAGATGCCTCACAACACATACATTCCCTATCAGCGTCTTTGCCTTTGTAGATGATGTCACCCACCTAGAAGTATGCCTCTGGGAGTGCTGTGTTCAGTAATCTCGGTAGCACGTTCTGTAAATGCGTAATGCTGTAGTGTGTCAGAGTAGGTAGGTGTGTGTTCAACTCCCAGCCCTTCCAAGTGTGTGTGTGTGCGTGTGTGTATATCTATATCTATATGTATATATATATATATATATATATATTTGTAATATGTATTTGGATATTAGCACTATTGAATGTGCTGCATTGTCTGTATATGTTCACCTTGGATGTATCTGAATGTGCTATGGCTCTGTGATGGTGCACATACTGTGTGCTGTAGTGATCCTTGGTTATAGTTGTGTAGTGACCAGTTATTTTGTTGCTGGGTATTACCAAGGACATTGAAAACAATGATAGTACAGCACCTTTAAATGGTCATGTGCACATCTCAGCAGCAGTCAGCAGTGGTTATTACGTTGGAGGATGACTATGGCTCATATACCTATGTATTACATGGCAAAACTATGCAAATCAGGTTAACATTACTGAGACCCGTTTATCCACAGGTTGTGATACAGATCCCATGTATGTATGTGTATACATTGCCAGGTGCAGGACTGGACTATGGTTGAATGCATGGAGGGGTGTCCATGGCCAGGAATGGAGATCTGTACAGCCTGGCAGGTACAGTTTGTGACTGTCCCACAACCTCCAGTATATGGCTGACACATGCTGAAACAGTGTACATGCAGAGACACACATAAAACAGACAGCTAGGGATAACACATACACACACACACATTGCATCAACATTGGGCCATGCAAAACCTGTTGTCCCTCACACACACACAAATGCATACATGTTGATTGGCTGGTTCACTGACAGGCTCTGGAAAAGGAACTACATACCCTGTGCATATGATGACACCTGTGCCACCTCTTGTAATGTGTAACACTGATGCAGGTACGGACTAACATGGTGCTGATATACAGGGTGGCTTCATAGCACTGTAATAATGTTACAATGTTGTTAACACAAAGTGTGATTTCCTTCTAGGTGTATGTAAGTAGGCATGATACATTCCAGCTATGATCATCAATGTAGTATAGTGTACAGCACTGTTAATTCTGAAGATGTATTATCCATCCATGTGCCATTTGACTGACATGTGTAGTATTGGCAGCATGTGTTACAGAGTGTGCAGTACGTGGGAGATGTGTGTAGTACAGATTTACATGTGTCTATATGTGAACATGGTGAAGGTGCACTGTCTGCATCTACATGTATAGTGGACACATTGGAATGGTGACATGCCCTGTATTTCACACTGTTAACACGTCATACTTTCTATTGGTGGCCAGTATGCATTATACTACACATATTGTTGTACTTTTCTACACATTTGTGATTGCTATGGTTTTACACGGTGCTGTGGGTGATACTGTTACTATCTGTCATAGTTTTGCATTATGGTAGTAGACACGACCTCAACAGTCTGAATGACCAATTGTTATATGATATCTTCACAACTGACCCACACATGTAGGACACACAGTAGCATGTGGATCCTACATGTACTATACTATACCAGTTCGCACTGGTATTGACTGCCACACATTGCTGGGACCATTACTGTTTGACATGTAGCCATGTTAGTTACAAGCAAAGACAATAGGGATATTCCTGTCCACATATGGGAATTCATACTGTGGCCTAGAATGCATTCTGCACATGACACAGTTAGTCTACACAAAGGTATCATACAGACAGATACGTGTTATCCAACCCATGCTGTACACCTATACGGCTAAACAGGGTCAGTTATCCACATTTACCTCACATACTTTACCAACAGTAACACATAGGTATTACACCCCAATATGTTTAATGGGTAACAATGTGTACATATAGATATGTACTATGTAATTTGTCATTTGATATTTGCATTTACAATGGTATTGTGAAGTACATCACTGTATCACATATGCAATGAGAGTCCTGTATGCATATCCTCCAAGGTGGTTGTACAACTATGATGAATGTCCATTATTGACATACTTTGCTGTGTTTGAACTGTTCTGCAGTATTACACATACATGAACAGTCACTCACACTATGTATATAAACTGTCATGTGTGTGTGTGTGTGTGTGTGTGACACAGATGACCTAGGCCACAGACAATTTTGATACATGTAGTTGACGAATGCGGTAATGCTCCACCAGATGTGTCCAGGCACCAGAACTGTGACTTGAGCGACACAAACACATGCTAGAGTAAGGTTTCTGTATGTGCGTGTGCCTCATTATGGCATTCCTGTTCATGTGTGTGTGCATTTCTGATGTGTGTCATCAGCCACAGTTGAACTGCACATTCGGCATCCCCCACTAAATGACCATGAGGGTTGTCCCCATTGCCAAACGTTTTGTACAGCTGCGTCAGATGCCACATATCGGAAGCATTGCAGCTTCCAGGGCATCCAGCACACACATTCATTATTACGGGCTGGCCATCACACACAAACCGCCACTTCATGGAGGGGAAGCCCTTGTGGATGATGTAGGCCCTATCACACTCACTGGCTGGTGCTTTGATGCATATGTGCGTGCAGTGTATTGCACACAGTACTTAGGGTATTCCACTATTGTGTGGAAACGACACATATTGCTGCCCAATACCTTACAGGAATTGGGGATATATACATCATCACTGACATGTGCTGACATGGCATTCATGAACTGGTGCAGTACCCTGGATGCTGATGTTTGTAAAATCCACATCATATCACCAGTTGATCTCTGGAAGGTACCTGTTGCTGGTATCCTTAGGGCAACACATACCTTGGTTTCCACTGGGATAGGTTTCCCTCTGTTGGTTCTGTGTGTGAGACATGGCCTGCACAGATCCACAATCTTCTGCAGGAGGTCTCTGTCCACTCTATAGCGCTCTACTATCTCCAGCTCATGTAGCCCCTGGTAGTTTACCCTGTGCCTGCACACTCCTCTCCGTCTACTCACTGTGTCATGCTGAGCAGCATTCACATTGGCACAACCCTCCACATGTTGCATATGTTGACATATAATAGCAATGGCAGGCCCTAACATTATGTTGTCTCAGTTAAGCTTTTACAGTTTGCACTTCTCTTAGTATACTACAGTGTTGCAGTATGTCTGAGAAAAACATGGTGGACTACTGTTTGTAGAGTTGTACGTGCTGTGCTGTGCTGGCCTACTGTACTGGCTGTGTAATATACTCAGTCTGATTGTTTTCACCTGCTAGCTGTGGTAGTTCTCCTTGGTTAACTTACTGCTATTTGTTTACCTTCCTTTTCACTGTTTCTGTCCACAGTGAGCGGCGCCGTGCATAGGAGCACAGTGAAGTGCATATCCGCTTCCACGTGCGCACAGAGGCTTATACATGCATACAAACACTTACACTGGCTTACACAACATTACACGGGCTTCAACAATCTTACAGTAGCTTACTCGTTCTTCAAGTCGCGCACACAGGCTGACACACATGCACACATGCTTACTCGGGCTTACAGGCTTGCACGGGTGCAAACACACTTCACCAGGTTTGCAAGGACCTTCAGTGATATCCATGGCATACACCATCAGTTTACTGACTTTACCTAGGATAAATCATAACACGCCTCTTCCACTGATGAGTCACTGACAGCAGACATGTGACACACTGCTCCAATAAGATTACAGTGTTTTATACATATACAATCATGATGTCACCTATCTTCTACGCTGATAGTCCCCTTCATCTACTCTTACACTGTAGAGGCTTGGCCCATATGGCATGACAAATTGTGCTTCACTATCCTCAGCCTCAATTGCATAGGATTGCCTACTAATGCTTGGTTACATCTCTGAGTGTGCGCTTCCACACATAGCAACCACTACTCAGTAGCCATGTTGTCTTCAGCTTGCCATTCACCTGCATGACGCAATAACTTTTAACTGACATTACAATTTGTATGTATATTTTACATATTTGTCTTGTTTTGTATGCACAGCGCGTACTCGGAAATCAGGGGAGGACAACTAGAGTTTTATTAATTTCCAATGGGAATACATGCCACTGGCCTTATATTTGGCCATTGGCATGCTTCTTCAACTAAACCATCCTTTATTTGCAGATGACATTGCTCCGTTTAGCTACTTGCAGAACGTTACTCGGTTAACATCCGTGTACATTTCTGCACATACCTCTACTCTTGCATGGACAGCTTACTGTTTCATGTATCGCATATTTTACATCATTTGTATAGCTTTCACCTACAAATGGGGCAATTTGCATATCCTAACATTGTTCGTGCAACGTTCGTTTGAGGGGCTGTGTTACACGCCCCTACAGGATATTGCTGAATATCTCGGCGGACATCTTGCCTTGCTCTACTCTTACTCTACTCGTACACCGACCAAAGCTTTGTGAATCCTGGCCTAAGCTTTGATGTGTGCTAATATGTCTATTTGTGGAGTAAGCATGGCTGTAGGTATGTTTTGACCTGCTACGTCTGTCATTTCTACAGAGCACCTCCCACTTTCATCATTTGTAGAGGTGACAGCCCTATAGGAACTATATGTACAGCTGTGACATTTGACAAGTCCACACATAGCTGCGGTCAATACTAAACTGACTACTTCAGCACTTTTTATACCTTCAGATTTGTCTTGTAGTGGTATAGTCGATGATACTGTTTCCTATAACATGTATCTGTTTCTGATACAAGATATGTCATTTTATTATACCACTACACACAATATATGGAGAAATCACAGGCCAGATGCCATTACATTCCTTTTGTAGGACACACCCGCCCAGAGTGTTGTGTTCCTCACAAAAGCCAACAGGTGCTGATCAAAATATATTCTGCTATCATCTACCTTATGTGTTCGCTGGTATTTGCGCTTTCCATCAGTGGCAGAACTCACATGCGTGTTTGGGAGACTGCATAGCACCCTGAGGGACACATTATGTTGTTTCTATTAACCTTCCACGTTGACTATCACAGGGCATTAGTATTCATCCAGATTTGTTGAGGTACATGCTTTTGACTTATACATGTTTTGTCATTTGTCATCACGTCTTTCTTCACACCTGTCCACCTAATCGCACTAGTTCTGTACATTTATTTAGGTCAGGGTTACCTTCATACCTCTCAACTGTACACATTTTGGGTAAATGTCCCGAACTTAGACATCTGATTTTGTTCCTTTTTTAATAATATTGTGCCTTTCTGGTAATTTAGTGGGAAGTCATTTGGGACTGTGGGGTTAGACAATAATGACAGACATTTGTTGTTTACAATTAATAACCCTCAAAACATTCATACTATTGACTGATCCATTATTCTATCCACGTTCTGACTTTGTAGGAGGAATATTTGAGATATTCCCTATTTGTACTTATTTTAAAATGCCTTTGTCCACATGTCTTATTCTGATTGAGAGGTATGGTTACCATCTTATTCGTACGCATGTACGTCCATGATAATCACTTACACGACACTAATATAACTCCCTACATCTTCCCCCAATAGTTTACACGATATTCAGTAGATGGGTTCTTCATTTTAGGAAGTTAGAGGCGTCTGCTATACCCACATAGGTATATTAATCACTCCCATGGGGCGGACCTCATAAATCTGTGCCAACCAACACCTAGGCACCTAGGCCCATTATTGCATACCCATGATTCCCAGACCTGACACCCCTCCACAGTAGTCATAACACATATTTAAAGTAAGCGATAATAAATTATGACGACACTTCTAAGCACTATCCACTCTCCGCATGTCGGGACATATGTCTTACATTCTGTCAACCCATGTGTTATTACACTTGCACAAGCTACTGTTGCATGTACAGCTATATTGTAGTTGCGGATGACACTTCCTTGTAGCAATCATTACAGGACAGTGCATTTATAGATTCACTATTTTTGGAGTCCTGCAAAGGACGCCTACATCCATGTTTAAAGAGTAGGACTTACAGATCTGGCACACTGATACTTTCCGGGCAGTAGTTTTGAGAGCAGCAGTGTATTTACCTTAATTGCATGTCTGTTATGTGTATCCATACTAGCTATGGTGTAACCTATTTATGTACATGTGTTATATCTACGAGGACATTTGTTTATATGTTTGTTAGGTATATATCAATTGATGTATGTGTTTGAGTGTATGTATATATATATATATATATATATATATATATATATATATATATATATATATATATATATATATATACATATATATATATGTACATTCTTTATTTCATATATTTATTTAGTTTAAGTCTGTGGCTATATATATCTATACACAAATGTATATATCCATATATAGACATTACGTGTAGAAACCAGCATTTATTTGCTATGCTGTGAGTGGATTACACACGCACAGGTGCACTTGCATTTCCTTATTGTGGGTTACGCGCATGCATATCCTTATTGTGGGTTACATATGTTTACTAAGTCTTTGTGCTTACGTGGGCTTTATTACTTGTGACAGTACCAGTAAAATATCTGTAATCCGGTTAATGGACATATGCGAAACACACGTTCACCTTTACATATTTAAATGTCTATACAGCACAGACGCATTCATTACACTTTAACATTATATGTGCTGTAGTCGTAGTTGAACCAGGACTGCATTCACGTTGGACGGATGCTGTAACCACTATACGTTTGGTGTTCTGACTCATTTATATGCATACCCATAGTACATAGCTACATTAACATATGCCTCAACGCTTCACTTACGACACAGGCATCCATTCTCCTGCTGGGAAAAATGCGGTACTACATATTACACATTCCCTATTCCCTACTGCTCTGGACCCAAGCTGCATATTTCATCACTGTAGGGATATTCAGAACCCCAAGGCTTATAGTCCTGACACATACAAGTCTTTAATTGTCAGGGTGTTCATGTGGTGATCTGGGTTTAGGCTTGTCCACCTGGTGAACGGAACTGACCTGACCGTGTTCAAATGTCAGACAAAGCACATGGACAGAGTTTGTCCATTTTAAACATTTTATCTGTGTTTACAGACACAGGTGTTTGGGCACCTGTCAGCAGCTTATAATGTTGGCAATACATAATATGGGTGGGGGTAGTTACAATACATAATCCACAGTGTTGGTGTTCCCATTCACATTATTTTACCTGTGTTTACAGACACAGGTTTTTGGGCACCTGTCAGCAGCTTATAATGTTGGCAATACATAATATGGGTGGGGGCAGTTACAATACATAATCCACGGTGTTGGTGTTCCCATTCACATTATTTTACCTGTGTTTACAGACACAGGTGTTTGGGCACCTGTCAGCAGCTTATAATGTTGGCAATACATAATATGGGTGGGGGTGGTTACAATACATTATCCACGGTGAGTGGTGTTCACATTCACATTTGACTATTTCCTGTATTCATACGAGGATTATTATTTTGGACATGAATTAGCTATGAATTAACTACAGGTATGCAGTAGTACAGTAAACATATGTGAAGGTTTGTTACAGTAAGAATGTATGGACCTCTGTGATACTCGGGGACTATCCCACATCCTTCACAACATTTCATGCTAATGTACATACTATTATTCTGTGAACTTTAGAAGTTTGTGAGAGCAGTACTTACATCTATCCCTATTTGTCCACCCGTCATTTTAGGCTTTGTCCAGATTTTGTTGCTGTAATAGGTTGAGTGGTGGTGTCGGTATGTGATTGGGTTGAATATATACTGTCGATAATTCAGTGGGGTGTAGGGTTACCACCTCTTCCTCTTTGCGAGGGGAAGTCCCTCTTTGGACAGTTGTGTCCTGCAATGACACCTAAGACATGGCAAGTGTCCTGTGATTTTAAGACACAGGTATATTTCTTATTTTCTTTAATAGTTGCTTGATGCAGGTATTTTGTATCTGAAACACATAACTATTATTTGGGTTAGCATAAGCTATTCACATGCTATGACATAAGCTTTTATCTTGGCAAACAAGTGTAATTCTGTCCTTTGCACTGGCCGGGGGTATGTTTTATCCTACAAATTCTCACATTTCTACAAGGGATGTCCCACCTTGGGCATCTGAACAGGTGGCAACCCTAGTGGGGAGACCTGCATGGTGGACAGCTGTTCCATCCTGCGTAGTATGTTTTGCATGTTTGTGTAGACACTGAACAGTACCGTGACTACACAATAAATGTTTTGTCCATATGTGTACAGTACTGGACACCGTGGCATGTGAACAACTCTGGGGTTTCAACAGGTTACTTATCCCACGCGGGATGTACACACATTTTGCCGAAACATGAACGCACGGACATTTGGATTTACGTAATTGTGATGGGATGTTTACAAACGTGGCATACATATTTGCAATCCTGACACTGCCTAGGACGATACTTCTACTACATATGGGGAATACTCGCTATGTGTAGGTGTACGGCTGCGCAAGGCTGGTAGCTGGATTTGGTGGACATTCAGACATGGGTGCGGGTTATGTGCTATACAGGGGTTGTTGCGTATTGCATTTGCATGCATGGGTTCTGCTTTTGGATATCCCGGTTCCGCATATAGCATCCTATGTGTATGTGCCGGTTACGTTCCTGTTCATGTGTATAGCACATTTTAATATACATATGTTTGTGTGTGTTTGGTATAAAATTTGGTCTGTCAGGTTTCTTTACGGTTGTTATAAAGCCACAACTGCCCAGCTGTGTACTATCACTAACACTGTGGGACTGTTGGTTACGGACACACAATTTTAAATATCATTTGTTCCATGGGCGGAAAATCATATTGTGTTGCGTGCATTTCTGTTTGGTTCTCCATTTTGTGTGGCCGGGAACTGTCTTTCATGCTTTGCATACATTTCATTATCCACGGACACTGATAGGTGTGATTACTATTGCAGATAGGCTATAATATTCAGCAGTTTAGGTTGCTCATCGCCAGCCGACATTGACACGCCTCCGGGCGCAGCTTAGTAACGCCCCATGCACTCACGCACGTGTCCTATGCACGTGAATGTGGTGGCAGCGCACCTTCATTAATATGCATATGGTGCTACTACACCATTAATACACCGCACGGCCGGCGCAGGCCTTACACCGGCCTTGCACCGAGCTTCATGAATCCGGGGGTATATGTTTTTTCAAACATTTTCAATAGTTCATTAATATGTCGACATCATTTTTAGCTCAGGAACAATGTTGCAGAATATGCATATTATGTATATGACTTTAAAAGTTAGATTGAGCAAATTATGGCGCCAAATTTCAAATAAAGGAAGGGTGTGTTTAGATTTTCAGTGTTCTGAGGAAGCCCACATTGTAGTGGGTGAAAGCGCTTAACATCACACTGAATTATTTTATCGAGTGCTTTTGCAGTTGTCTGGTAATGTGTTTGGAATAAATTCTGTTTTTAGAAGAAGAGGCTGGTGCACTTATTGGTGGTACGTGACTGTATACTTTCCAGATTACAATGATGCCAACATGTCATATGTATGTCAACCATTGCCTGTCCCTGTTCTGTCTGTGGTTGTGACTGTTGCGGATAATAGAGATGTTTATGTTTTTCAGGGAGAAGAGGATTCAACATCTCCCAGACAAGTAACCCAGATAACTACTCTTTACAAGACAGCTGTTAGAGTGACGTATGGTGAACAATGTGGTTGGTAAGACAATCACCTGCTGAGCAGCTTCTACACTGCCACACCTGAAGCAAACTGCAGATTCACTAGATTAGTCAGCCCCCCACTGGGCCACCAGAGAAGGATTTCTGCCCTGTCACTAGCTGCTCTGACATCTGATGAGTCTCCAATGACATCGCTTTAGCCTGGTCAACAGCCAGCACTATCTGTGTTCCAACTGATTCCCAACTGGGTGTTCCAAAATCCTATTGTGTGAAAAACCACCACATGTACATTGTTGATTCCTTCTCATCACCATTTGTCCACCCTCTCTTTTTCTCTGTCCACTCCATGTCTCCCCTTCCTATTGTGTGCAGATCAATGTTTTTAGGTACTGTGTTTTGCTTGTTTTATGACCCCCTATTGACTACTCTTCTTCACTCTTCCTCCCAATGTTTACCTGGCACCCTTTCCATCATCCCTTCATTCTCCATATATATGACAAGTAAGTTACTATTCTTACCAAAGCATGTACCCTTTCTTCACCTAACTTCAGTTGTCTTTCTGTGTACACCTCTGCTAGCTTTCTGTGTACACCTCTGCTAGCTATAGTCACCTGTGCTCTACTGTCACATACATCTCCTTCCTCTGTTTTCCTGGAAGGAATAAGTGTTAGGTTAACTGGATACCAGACAGCAGATGTTGGCAATGTGCTATAAATGATTAGTATCCACCACTCCCTGTCAGTCTGCTCTACTACATGCCACAAGACCTCCTAACTGCTGTCCTCTAATCTCAAGAGGTCTTTGCTAGCTGTCCCATTGGCATGCCTTCCTTTATGTCTTACCTGTCACTTTCCTGTGCTATTATTAGCTTACAGCTTTATAGCATGCTTCTCATTTCACACTGGAACATAGCATCGTCCTTTGAATAGTCATGTATACATAACATTGCAGTGTATCACTGCTGTGCAAGACAAGCCTTGCTCTGGCATGCAGCACATCTCTAAGAATTTAGACTGCCATATTAGAAACAATCCCAGTAGAACTAAATAACACATACAAAACTCATGTTACACATAGGGATTGTTTTCAAAATATAGTTACTCCAAAAAATATACCCAGCTACCAATTAAAAATAAAAAGTGACTATTTGAAACAGTATTATGCAAAGCTATATTAACAATAATCAATGTATTTCAGTATTTTAAAATGTACACTTTTGTTAGGTTACCTATGCATTACCTGACATAACCCTTATATCGATCCAACTTACTATATAGCCCAGCGTTGATTATTACTCAGGTATACAATATAATTCCTTATCAGTACTCTTGTGGCCCAGTGCTGAACCAGTTGGGTATGGTCTAGTCTACTCTTAAGTAATACAATTTTACAATTTTGTAAATCCTATCGATTTCCCTTTTTGCTGACTATCCACTTGTCATCAGTGATGCACAAATGGTCATCTCTGTACTGCTTCTCTGGGTATTCAAACTATTCTTCAGCACCTTCAAGCTCGGAAACATACCTACAATATTTGCTTTGAATTCCATTAAATATACTGTTACTTCAAGCAGCTGAAATGCATTCCAAAGAACTGGTGTCTTCTTATCCGTACAGCATACTTCACTCTCTCTAAAGTTTCTACCAGAAGTTCGACAAAGCAGCTGATGAATTAATCAATAACACTTTTAATTATCAAAGTTAATATAAGATTTGATGCATTCCTCTTTTACCTTTTGTTAAAATGCTCATTTCATTGACTCACACACCTCTTCTATTTTGGTTTTATCTTATTCAGTCTGTGTCCAAATCATTATACAAGTTATATTTTAAATGTTCTGTATTCCAAAAGTATGGTATCTGTGTGACTGATCATACCAGTGTGAGCTTTGTCAAAAATGCCTTACTTTCTACTGATAAAATCATGCCTTTTATAGTTGTAGCCGACAGTGAAATAGCATGGAACACGTGCAAATGTCATACTCCTACAGTTTTCCATGTTCATAATAATTATATTTAAAATGTTTATATGCAGGCCCCTCATGGAACTCTGTTTATTCATTCTGAATATAACATTTTTGTTTATATCTCTTGCCTCTGCTTTAGAGACTTTGTCAGGGAATCAGTGTTAGTCCTGCACTCTTCACAAAGAGGGACACTCTGCCACAACAAACTCCAATGTGAAATCTATGCAAAGAACAGTACAGAGTGGGGTCTGTTATATAGCACTTCTTCTTCTTCTTCTTCTTTCGACTTTTCCCGGTTAGGGGTCGTCACAGCGAATCACCTGTCTGCTCATGACTGGCAGTGGAGTTTTATGGTGTCGAGTTGCCAACCCAGTGCCTAACCTTCCACAAAAGGCACACACACGCACACACTCACACCTAGGGCCAATTTAGAGTGTTAAATCCACCTACAGCATGTCTTTGGGATGTGGGAGGAAACTGGAGCACCCAGAGGAAACCCACGCGACCACAGGGAGGACTTGCAGACTCCGCACAGAAGGTACCCCAGCCGAGAATTGAACCGGAGAATCTCTTGCTGTGAGGCGGCAATGCTAACTGCTGCACCACCATGGCCGCCCACTTCTATGACCAGAAAAAACATTCAGATTTTCTGCTGGCTGATGGTCCTTCACAACCAACTTGGTTATCCTATAAAATTGCTTCAAGGCACTATTGCACAATTCTTTTCTTAAGTACTTTTAGCCATCACAAAGTAACTTTACTCCTTACCATGAAATCTAGAATCCCCATCATCCCCTTATTATTAGACTAAGTATAAATCTGTATCTAGCTATACGTACATGCATATAATATAGAAACATATAAATGCATGATGGCAACTTTTTACAGGCTACTGAGAAATCCTATTACAACAAGACTCTCAACAACTGTCATGACCCACAAACTGACCTACGAATAATCAGGATTCATTTATTGTAGAAAAATTAAATTGGGATATCACCTCTGAAATATTACTTCAGTCACTGGTTTTGAAAGATTTGGAATCTGAAAATGCACTTATATGCCTTAAGGCTCACTGATTTCTGTCTCATATGATAACATATTGGATGGACCTCATAAAATAATGCCTGAACTCATGCAGTTACAAGCGTCATCATCATGACCTAAAGCTCAAACTAATGTGTATCACTGTAACTATATCAGAAAAAAATCTAAACAGTAAAACTAGGTAATTACACAGTCTTTCAGCTTGCTTATACAGTGTGATCCACTGGTGAAGGGTGAATCCTGTACAACATCTGTTTGCTATAAACTGTAAAGTAAGCACTTTTTAGACCCATTTATCTCAAGTGGTATACATTTTGCAGTCATATACCGTCATAAAAATAGCTGCATTTTATGTATTTAAGTGTTGTTTCATAACTTTTAGATTCTGATCCATGTGTGATGATCCCCTGCAGTTTTCTTTTCCTTTTTAGAATATTGACAATATACTCCTAACGGCTATATAAAAATATAAAATACTGGAATAATTAAGTACCACACTTCTGCTAAGGAAAAAGTAAGACAATCTAACAAAGTACATGTCACAATTTAATAATGAATTTAGTTCTTTTTCATCCCAAACTGTTTCCCAGATGTTCTGACTCAAACCACAGTATCCTCTTTCAATCCACTGCAACTTGAAGAGACTCACTATTACTACTTTGTTTGGTTGTCTTTCTGCTGAAGTAATAAACATGATCTGACCTAATACAGGAGAAAAGAAGTTGTAGGTTGCAATTACTGGAAGTATTAATTCATTAGTCTCTTCAAGTTGCAGTAGATTGAAAGAGGATAATGTGGTTTAATATATTCTCAATTTTCTTTACCTCTCCATTTTGTATTTTTTGTTCTGCATGATAAAATGTCTATGAACAAAACATTGCATTTTTGTATTTCCCAGCTCCATTTCAGCACTTACGCTTTTGAAGCAATTTATTCTTGGCATGGTAGTTGTTTTGGAGCATAATAATGTTAATAATGTTTTCAGTGGATGCTGAATATGTATACCTGTATTCATCTAAGACATACTTGTTCTATTCCCAGTGTTTATTATCTGTTTCTGTGTATCAATGCAAAAATCACTTAAAAATGGCACTCAAGTTTCTGTTTACAATCCAGACAATATGTGGGTTTAATATTTCTACAAAATCAAAGCAGTAGCTTCTGTATTCTGCATACAATTTCAAAAACAGATTTTCACTATTCTCCTGAACAGCTGCTTTTAAATTATATTTATTACCACGAAACATTAATGTTATTTCAAAACTGTTTCAAAATGCTTGCATAAATAGGCTTATTTTTTTTTCATTCACATGTACTCAAGTTCCATTTATTTAGTATACTTTGTTTAATGTTATCCATTTACATTTACTGTAATATATGACATTTTTCAAAAAGCTTAATGCGATTAATATACCCAATTAGACATTCCAAAAGGAAGCCAGACTCAGTAGATAGCTGCTTTGCACAACATTAATACTAATGGATTTAAAGTTATGCTTACTTGATGCACTACAACCTTGCACCACTCTGGCAGATGTTGCAGAGGGTTATGGTTGTGGGCTGTAGCTCCAGTGGTACAGTTTTTTTCCCCCTCAGCCCTCATTTTCCTGATGCGTCACTTAAAGTAATTTGCCAATGTTCAAAAACTTACCTTAGCACTACAGCACACAGTGTATCAACTACTGAAAAGTACTTTCCCCTCATCTTGGAATTTTTCTGTTATTTCATTCATATACAAAATTAATTTTAAAATATGCATTTTTTTTCACTGACATCACTAAGGAAAAACAGTGAAGTTTAACCTCAGTGACAGTAACATAGATTAATGTCTGCTGTGTCCAAAGAGTTTAATGAGTGCACCATTATGCCCCATTCAGGTCTATATCACATAGTCGAAGTCTTATAACTTCGAACACGTAATGTTCGAACCATTATGTTCAAAGTTACAACACTTCGACTATGGATAAAAAAAAAAAAAACAATAGAAAACAAAATAAACTGTTTTATGCAAGGGGGCAAGCCACCCTGCACCCCCCCCCCGCACTACTTAAATATTCCAACTCTGAGAACGCACCCCACTGAACAAAATGGAAACCTCCGCTTATGGAGATTTCCATTCAAACGCTTGAACTTTTACAAATTTAAACTTATGGTCTTGAACATACGAGGTTCAAACTTGTAAAAGTTTGACTACGTGATAGGAACCCACCCCATTCATTCTATGGATGTACTAGATGTTAATTTGTTAGCTGATGTTGCACCACTGAGAAAAAAAAAGTTCCATCCAAATAAGACAATTTATTTTCCCATTTATTTGCTTACTCCCTTATTTATTTACTGTATAATCATTAGTACAATTGCATCTTTTCAAGGGAGCAAAGAGCATTATTCTTTTTAAGAAAGTCAAAAAATAAGGTTATGAAGTAAAGTCTATTAGCAAGGGTGCTGTTTTCCTCATTTTAAGTTTTAGGGATAATAGTGTACAGCTGTAGAATTTGGATTGTCTGAGTACTGGAACACAATGCCTGACAGAATTTGGAAGTATTAGGGCAGAACACATCATTTACCAGATGTTGTTCTACCTCTTTTAATTGCTACCTTTCAATATGTTTTATTCAATATTCTTTGCACAGAATTTGCTTTAATGTTGTCTGTATATAGATGCCTAAACATTATAATCTAATTAAGAACCACTCACACATTTCCTGGAATTTCAGATCATAAACAAAAGTCCCTGGCCATGCACATGTTGCTGCTGCATACCACTCTTATATAACGCCAGAAATACACACATCGACTGGTATTCATAGTCAATTGCACAAATGCGATAGGGGTATTCCTGATGCTTACGAATGAGCATAGCAGAGGTGCGATTTCTAGAGGCCATTTACAATAGCGTGCAAGGCCTAAAAATAATGAAATGCAAATGAGAGGTGTTCCAAAGTGTAGTATAAACAAGAGGTTTTGTAATTCATAGTCTGATATCCCTGCAGTATGCACATCCATTGTTGAATGCATTGCTTAGCCTTTGATATTGGAGTTGCAATCCACAAGTATGCATTTCCCTGACAAACAAATGAATTATTTACCCCAGCAGCCCCTTCATATGTTTGTATTAAGTATGCACAAGCACTAAAATAACACAATAAATTATTGTGCCCAGCAATCACTTCAGCAGTCTTACCATGTATGCACAAGCACTTCCCTGAAACACAAACTAATTATTTCCTCCAGCACCCCCTTCAATAACATTTCCTAGTATGCACAAACTCCAAAATGAAGCATTCACCCAAGTAACCACTTCAGTAACATGCCCCCATATGCAGAAGCACCAAAGTGAAGCATTCACCCAAATGACCTTTTCAATAATATGCCTCAGAATGCACAAGAAACAAAATTAAATATTCCCCAAACTGACCACTTCATTAATATGTCCAGGTATGGACAGGCACCGAAATGAAGCATTCACCCAAGTGACCCCCTTGAGTAACATGCTGCAGTATGTACATTAACCAAATGAAGTATTCACCCAAGGGACCCCTTCAGTGACATGTCCTGGTATGCACAAACACCAAAATGAGACATTCCACCCAAGCAACCCCTTCAGTAATGCATCCAGGTATTCATAAGAACTACAATAAAACATTTCACTCAAGCAACCCCTTCAGTAATATGTCCAAGTATGTACAAACATTTCACCTAAGCGACCACCCAAGTAAAAATGCCCAGGTATGCAGAAGCACTAACTCAGCTCCCCTCACATCTCCATATTCTGATGGAAACATGCTGCTTTCTGGTGCAACTTCATGGCAATTTACACACTTTTTATGCACATTAAATTACAGCCTCATGTCTATGAATCGAGCTCATGCACATATGAGCAAACCTCCTCAACAGTATAGTGGCTGTCCCTTATCGGTTATGCACAAATTTATTTATTTATTTGTTTTACATTTGTTTACCGGGATGGTCCGACTGGGACACTGCCCATTTTCAGTGGAGGACAAGGGAGAACCTACATACAAAATCATAACATCAAGTAACAGAAATTATAGACAGAAAATGAGTGTTAACACATTTACAGGATAAAAATGTAAAAACAACAATATACACATAGTATCGAACAAGACTTTAAACACTTGAATATAGACAAATATATGGTTGATCTTATACATGTGGAGGAACATAACATTAGTTAGGAAATTAAGTAGGGAAAATCACTTAGGCAAAGTAGTACATAGTTAGTAATACTTCCGAGGTGAGAGCTGCAGCTAGGAATGTAACTACTTATAGAGAATTTGTGTTGTTAGAGGGGATATGTTAACAGAGTTAGTAGGTACATCTAAATCGTACAAGTAATGCTAAATTAATAATTACATGTGCAAATCATGTTATGCATTTCCAGTAGGGGGACATGCTCACAAAAAAGTCTGCCACACTTCCATCATAATCCAGACATACCAGGATATGCATAACCTTGTAGGGCTGATCTTCATGGATCACCGCTACGAATATTAAAAGCCCCAGACTAGGAACATCTCTCATACTGTTGCAGGGATTACAAGAATGAACGTAACTGGGGAAGAATATATTCTTCTTTTTCTATTTACACCAAAGCCAAAATGAAAAAAAAACACACAGTGAAGTTAGTTAGATATGAACAACATTATGATGTGAGGAATATGCCATTCAAAAAGGCAGAACAATGAATAAAATAAATGTATTTCTAGTACAAAACAGTATAACCATGACTTTGTTTTTGAAGAAAAAAGTTATTAAATTAAAGTCATTTTAAACCATGATCCAAGATGTAAAGAATTCTATGGGATCAGATTAATGTAGTCTATTTTTTGGTTCATTTACAGATAATGTCAGTTTGGTACTATAATTTAGATACATTCTGTAGGCAAGGGAGAGGGACTGAAGCTATCTGGTTAGCAATTGTACCCTGCTTATTATGTGTCCAAGACATGGGTGCCAAGAAATTCACCTCCAGAGTAAAGTTTGAGGGGTGAATCTCATCGTCCATGTCGAGACTCCATAGTAAAGTTCTATGAATGGAGACCAAATCGTAACTCTTTGCAGTGCATGTAGCTTTATTTGCTCCATGTACTACTAGTTACAGGGAAAACATTGCAAAGGGTTTTGCCAGCTTTCAAAGCCTTAAAACACTTAATGAGCACTGTCAGAGAGACAGTGTAAGAGATTCTGTCATGTTAGCAAAAGTAAGGGACACATTATTGGCACAGACAGCAGGCAGAGGTAGGTTTAAATACCTAGCATGATACCCAATACAATGGCTGCTGAACATTTGTCATGACTAGATCTCACGCTATAGAAGTGCTTAACCGATTTCTCTTTTTCCATACATTAGAGTGTAACCACTGAGCTCCAAGCACTACATAAGTATTATGAATGAGGTTGCTATAAGAACTAATCAGTTATAATGCAACTCTTTTTACTTCCAGTAGTGAAGAAAAATTAATGTCCTCTCACAAAGCCATATAAATTGTAATCCAACACTATAAAAAAGATTAGGCAGGAGACTGTAGATCCACTGCTAGGATTATGGAAAGTTAGCATCAGCAGTTGTTAGTGTCTAATGACAACAATATAAAGGATTGGAGCTCCTTGTAGAAGAGGTTATGCAGCAGGGCAAAATCCTACAAACTGCAAGCTATTCAGCCGCATAATAGCTGTATTGACTCATGCAGGGAGAAATATTAAGCAGTGAATAAGGGTATTCTCAAGGGATATAGTGTAATGACTCAGCCCCAGCATGTAACCATTAGGGGTCAGTTAGAGATGACTACGTTAATTGACTTTTAAGTGTAGTAAATCAAGTGTGATACTGAACACAGCCGTACTCTGTCTGGGGTTTGTACATTATATCAACCCTGCAAACCATTTCCATACCTTTCAAAGCTAAATATAAAAAGTAGTAATATCATCTGTGAAAAATAGCACAGTTTGCAAGACATGTTTTTCTTAAATCTTAAATATAGTATTATATACCTTGTAACAGATGTGATCCAGACGGAATGTTATCCTGGTTATTTTACTTAAGATTTATTGCCAGACGTATAATTTTAAAAACAGTGTAAAAGAAGCAAAAATGTGGTGTAGAAGAAAAAAAGAATAAACACTGCACGTTATTTTGGCATTTTAACAGGTAGTAAGTAACTTGTTATTAGTTTTGTTTCTGACTGTGGCATATTCCTTCTCTATAATTATGTAACAGCTTTTGATAAAACAGAAAATCTTTAAATGCACATGCTTTTATCAGGTGTTTACTAGATGCATTTTAATCTTTTATCTAATGTGTCAATCTATTCTTTTCCGAGTCCACACATGATCTATTAACTACAAGGATATAAATTATGCAGCTTCAATAACAATGACAATACTGGAACTGTGAAATTATCAGTTTGAACAGTATTTGCTATCAAAACAAAGTAAGCTGATCCAAGAATAGTGAACAGAATAAGTAATGTTTTTTTTTTTTTGTAAATTCACACTGCAATGAACATGACTATAGCTAGCCAGACAAATTGAAAGGCAAAATGTCTGCAGCGAAAGTTGGTATAAACTGAAAGCACGGCTACTCTACACTTGCTCAAGGTAAAATTGCTCGAGATTCAGTTGCACTTAGAAAAATAAATAAATTAGATAAGGTTTTTATGTGTGTGTGTTTGGCATAATGGTGAAGGCCTTCACCTTATATGTATGAGGTGTATGGTTTGATTCTAACTTTGGGTTATTAGCTAAGCTTAAAATGGCCCTTTCAGGGTAGTTAGTCTACTATTCACCTATAATATTGAATGATGTTTCCCCATAGGGAATCATTGCTCCTGTAATGTCCGACCATATGCTGGCAATGGTTCAATTCTTTCTTCAAGTTGGTACAAATGAGGGGTTGGTATGTAAATATGGAGGCTTCCCCCCACCTGTAAAAACAGATTTTTTGCCTTTTGAATTTCAGTCTTTTTTTTTTGTGTGTGTCCTTTCAGAATGTTGGCTTTCAGGATGTCAGCATTTCATGTCCCACAGGGCTCAGTCCTGGGTCCACTCTTGTTTGGCATCTACTTTTCTGTAGTACAAGCAAACACAGGAGGGTTATGGCTGACAAAGTTTGCAGATGACTGCAAACTGGGCGCCATAGTCGAAAACACATCTGACACAGATATCCTCCAGAAGGGCCTCACAGAAACGGATAACTGGTGCCAGAGCCATGGCCTGAAGTTAAACGCCAAAAAATGCATAGTCATACCCTTCGGGAAAAACAAGGTTACCCCTAGCTACCATATAGGTGGGAATCCACTGAGCACAGAAAAAGTCATCAGGGATCTGGGGACCCAGGTTGACAGTAGCCTTTCGTTTGACACTCATGTTGCTAAAGTAGTTAGGAAAACCTTCTATATCGCCCACCTGATCATGAAGGGATTCACATCTAGATCAAGGGAGGTCATCGTCCCCCTGTACTCATCACTCATTAGACCTATGATTGAGTACAATGCCCCGTTCGGAATGTATCGGACCAGACACCTGCTGCAGCTTGAAAGGCCCCAAACGTTTCTCACCAAAAGGATAAAGGGTCTCAAAAATATGTCTTATGCTGCCCGACTGAAAGAACTCCAGCTCTATTCAGTCTCATACTGCTTGCTCAGAGGTGACCTGTGCCTGACATATAAGGCCATGTCAAACCCAGATTTGATGAATATGCTTCACCTCAAAAAGTCTAGATCCCTCAGAACCACAAGGGCGGGAGACTTAAACCTTGACACGGTTATAAACAGAACGTGCTGGAGGGACAGATTCATCACCCAGAGACTCCCTATGCTGTGGAACAAAATCCCGGTACATGTGAGGCAGAGCACCTCTCTGGCCTTGTTCAAGAGGAATCTTGACCAATGGATGGGAGATTGCAGATATACCCCAGGGATTACTTCAGTGTCACTGCTTGACAGAGGTACAGCAAAATGATAGGCATAGTTTTTATTCAAACTAAAGGGGTGGTGAAAGCCACATAACTATGGGCTAGGCTTATAAATGCCCTTGGGCAGATAGCCTAGTATGAACCTATGAACCTATAGGTTAGGATAGAAAACCAGGGCTACCTAGGTCATCTGTTTTGCCTAGTTTCCAACATTCTGGACAAACTGTTCATCACCTGCAGCTAACAGCATATTGCCTATCCCAGGGATTTAAACATGAGTACATTTCCAACCATTTATCACCATTTCTAAGAGGGGAAACACATTTCCATACATTTTCTTTGAGTTTACAGCCTTGTATTTTCAAACTACATTCTGAAGTCCCTTAGATAAATTTTAATGTACTGGAGGTAACCCTTTGTCTGAGGTGTACTATATCAGGATAAAAATAATAAAGTAAGGGGTGAAGCCATCACATGGGGTTGCAGACTGGCTTGATCCTCAAAAAAAAGTTTTTTTTTCTTGTTTTGTTTTGTTCTCACTTGTCAAGACCAGCAAACGTGCAAATACAGTGTTGAGAATCTGTGAAATTGGGTGAGCTGGATGGGGCATATTTTACTTCTGAATTATTTTTCAAGGCATGTAGCCTCCAACACTACAGTAGAAATGAACTCACTAGATCAAGTGTTTACCCCAGTGTACTTCCTGATGACTATCCTTTCACTTGAATAAGTTCCATCATAACATTTTGCTTGTTTAATGTTTCACCCATAATATCACCCCCTTACTCACTCAAAGACTGTTTACTTTATTATCTAACTGTTCTTGTAATACTGTGCCAACTATCCTACTGAAATCAAAGCAGGCCATTAAAAGAGTTAACTTCTCATTTACTACCCAAGTTACCCTATCAAGAATGCCCTTCTTTTAGAAAACACACATCTGTAACAGGATTGTATAGGATTCATGACGTTCCTGGTTTGAAGCCATGCACCCTTGGGTGCTCTGTAAATGGCTTTTCAATATTCCAAACTTCTCTGCATAAACTACTAACAACTTAACAGAAACTGACACATTAGTAATTTTCAGACTCTTCCTTTTGCTTCCACACCTATGAAGGGGAGTATCATCTGTACTCATCCAAGCTACAGAAACTCTATCTGACTCACGTGACTTGTTGAATTTATTAATAAGAGGTGTTATCAACATACCAAGAATTCCGAAAACCATGCAAATTAGAGTTTCCAGCAAAACAAGTAGAATATGTCATTCCAGATCTTGGGCAAGAGAGTATTTTAATTACATATTATGGCCCTGAGCCTTCATACGGCAAGAAGATTTGAAACCAATTTTAAACAGTTAACTAGAAGATTGGGTTAAGTGTTTGACTTTCAAGAATGTGTGGCGGAATCTGGTTGCTCATAAAATGTGAATACATAATCACTCAAACCAAAGAGCAAAAAGGTCACACAAACAAACCATTGAGTACAATCTGCAGCAAAATCCCAAACAAGCTAGAGTTTTTATTGTGTGATACCTTCAACCTCATAGGAAATATACAAATGACCTCTTAAGCACATCAAGTGCTTCAGCTACATGGCTTCTGAATGTCTATGTCCCATGATGTTTTTACTTTTTAAGGCTTTATGGTTACATTGAGATAGGTTAAAAACCTGTGTCTCTGAAGTATAGTCAAATGATCAACATATGCTGTGTTGATAATGTCAATAAAAATACCAAAATATGATGTCCACAGCTAGCAGGGTTTGGCTTTATTGGCATGAAGGTAACTATAAAGACATAAAAATTAAGAAAGTCATGGACATTCAGAATCCATATAGCTGAAACACTTGATGTCCATTTCTAAATCATTGATGACGACAAGTGGAACATTGTGAGCATGTTCTCATCTCAAAGGTGCTGAAGAATAGCTTTTACGTCATTAAGGGGCCATTTGCAAATATCCCATAGGCCTTCATTGCAGGAGGTTTAAGGTATGATACAGTGAAAACTGTAGCCGGACTGTTTTTTTTTTTATTTATTATTTTTTTTGGTGTGTGTTTTTAATACACAGTCACTGGGTTGATACAGCAGAAGAAAGGGGAAGTGCCAATACAAATGTAATGATACTGAAAGTTGTATAAGACTAAGCAAGTGGAGACACTAGGAATAATTAATTATTCATAGCCAAGCACGCAGCAGGACACACCTATTTAATTTGTGAAAGCAGTTGTTTCTGGATCAGCTCTTCACCGTTCCAGTGATATGGGTGAATGCTTAAGGGAATGCAAAGCAAAAGCTGATCTCGGAAGGGATGGAAGCTGAGGCTCCACAAAGCAATGACACTAGCCCTTTTCTGCTATCTATCTTCATGAGAAATTATATTTTTGTCTACAGATATGTGTATGCTTTTGTTATCTGTAAAAACTACTAATGTTTAAATTTGTATTAGAACCAATATAATATTTAGCTATAACTGTTAAATCCTTTATATCTGCATTGTTTTTGGAGCTTTTCTCCCCCCGCCTCCACTGAAAATGGGCTTTTGACCCAATCAGACTTTCCCAGTCACCAAATGTCAATAAATAAATAAAAATAATAAACTGAATTAGCACTTTTCATAGCAGTGGTTTGCCGTTAGTTCACCTGGTGATGTAGGTGCACACATTTCACCTGCACTTGTCATGACATGCTACATTCAAGCTTGCTTATTCTCCTCATCACTGAATGCATTCAAACAGAAATCAAATCAATCCAGTAGAGTGTGTTTACATATGGACACGACATTAACATCTGTAACATTGGTGTCTAAACAAAAAACAAGGAATGTCAAAAGCAACTCCACATGTTCCATGGATTAACACTGTAATGGGCAAAACCAAAAATACAT